>NC_090814.1:0-300000 GCF_000390325.3 Nicotiana tomentosiformis | reverse complement strand
AGCACTCAGCACTCGGCACTCGGCACTCGCACTCAGTAGGTACCTGCGCTCACTGGGGGTGTGTACAGACTCCGGAGGGGCTCCTTCAGCCCAAGCGCTATATCAAGCCAAATCATGGCATAAGTCACTCACGCCCTCGGCCTATATCGAACATGCTGTGGCGTGCAGCCCGATCCCATAAATATCCTCACAAATCAGGCCCTCGGCCTCACTCAGTCATAAACCTCTCAAGCCACTCAGGCATTTCAGTAAAAACAGGGCATTCGGCCCAAAACAACATTTATATGCATCAAAATAGAGTCATAAAACTGAGTTATGCAGTAAACAAGTATAACCATGACTGAGTATAGATTTTCAATCAAAAACAGTGAGAGGATAGTAAGAAAAGGCCCCTAAGGGTCCAAACAACACTGGCACAAGGCCCAAAATATGGCATTCAACCCAATTTACAGAAACTCTTTCTAAAACATGTAAGTATCATATAGTTTCAAAAAAATATGAAACTTCACAATTGCTACGAGACGAACCAAGTCACAATCCCCAACAGTGCACGCCCACACGCCCGTCACCTAGCATGTGCGTCACTTCAAAATAGTAAAATGATACGAAAATTCGGGGTTTCATACCCTCGGGACTAGATTTACAATCGTTACTTACCTCAAATCGGTGAAATCTCTACCCCGCAATGCTCTTGACTCTGGACTCGGCCTCCAAATGCTCCAAATCTATTCACAATCAGTACAATACCATCAATATATGCTAATGGAATGAATTCCACCAGAAAAACTATCAAATTAGCCCAAAACCCGAAATTGGCTCAAACCCGCCCCCGGGCCCACGTCTCAAAATCCGACAAAATTTACAAAACTAGAAAGTACATTCACTCAAGAGTCTAACCATACCAAATTCATTAAAATCCGACATCGTTTGATTCTTCAAATCCTTAAATTACTTCTCCAAAAATCCCAAGCCCTAACCCCTCATTTTCACTAATTACATGATTAAACAACGGAAAATCACCATATATATGAGTATTAGGGCTCAAGCAACTTACCTCACTGATAGCCCTTGAATCACCCTTCAAAGATCACTCCAAAAGCTCCAAAAACCGACTTGAAAAATGGTGGAAATGAACCAAATTCGCGAAGGGTTCTATTTATGGTTTCTGCCTAGGCTTTTCGCACCTGCGGATAATTCCTCGCTTCTGCGCCACCGCACCTGCATTCCAAACAACCGCACCTTCGCAAGTCATTTAAACACCCAGACTCCGCACCTACGCTCCATTTCCACATCTGCGACCACGCAGGTGCAGAAAATACCTCGCACCTGCGGCCACTACCTGACTTTCTCACTTCCGCTTCTGCGTCACCTATCCGCATCTGCGAACTCGCAGATGTGACCTATCCTACGTGCCTGCGGACCCAGCCTACCTCGACATTGTCTGCACCTGCGACCTCTTGTGCGCTTCTATGGCCTCGAAGGTGTGGGAACTTCCAGCTCCTCCAACCTCGCATCTGTGACATCCCGCTCACTTCTGCGGGCTCGCACCTGCGATGAGTCATCCGCAGGTGCGATTATGACAGCTGAGTTCCAATTTCAGCAATCCTCCAATATCCAAACTTGTTCCTTTAATCACCCGAAATCACCCCGAGGCCCTCGGGACCTCAACAAAAAATACCAACAAGTTATATATCAGTATACAAACTTAGTCGAACCTTTGAATCACTAAAAACAACATCAAACCACCAAATTATCCTAAGATTCAAGCCTAAGAACTTCTAAACTTCCAAATTCGACATCCGATGCCGAAACCAATCAAACCACGTCCAAATGATCTCAAATTTTGCACACACGTCAAAAATGACACTACGAACCTACTCCAACTTCCGAAATTCCATTCTGACCCCGATATCAAATTTTCCACTGCCAACCAAAAATCGCCAAATTTCCAATTTTGCCAATTCAAGCCTAATTCTACCACGGACCTCCAAATCACATTTCGGACGCACTCCTAAGTCCAAAATCACCTGACGAAGCTAACGAAACCATCAGAATTCAAATCCGAGATCGTTTACATATAGGTCAACATCCGGTTGACTTTTCCAACTTAAGGTTCTAACTAAGCGACTAAGTGTCTCATTCCACTCCGAAACCACTCTGGACCCGAACCAACTAACCCGGTATATCATAATATAGCTTAAGAGCATAAAGGAAACAGAAATGGGGGAAATGGGGCTATAACTCCCGAAACGACCGGCCGGGTCATTACATCCTCCCCATCTTAAACAATCGTTCGTCCTCGAACGGGTCTAGAAACATACATGGAGTCTCAAATAGGCATGGATATCTGCTCCGCATCTCCCGCTCGGACTCCCAGGTGGCCTCCTCCAAAGGCTGACCTCTCCACTGCACCTTCATTGAAGCTATATCCTTTAACCTCAACCTTCGAACCAGCCGATCTAAAATAGCCACCGGCTCCATATCATAAGTCATATCACCCTCCAACTGAACCGTGCTGAAATCCAAAATATGGGACGGATCTCCAATATACTTTCGGAGCATGGAAACATGAAACACTGGGTGCACACTCGACAAGCTGGGTGGCAAGGCAAGCTTATAATCCACCTCCCCAATCCTCTGAAGCACCTCAACAGGTCCAATGAACCGGGGGCTCAACTTGCCCCTTTTCCCAAACCTCATAACACCCTTCATGGGTGATACCTTTAGCAAAACCTTCTCCCCAACCATGAAAGATACATCACGGACCTCCCTGTCCGCATAGCTCTTCTACTTAGACTGCGCCGTGCGAAGACGCTCCTGAATCAATTTCACCTTATTTAATGCATCCTGGACCAAGTCCGTACCCAAGAGCCTAGCCTCACCCAACTCAAACCATCCAACTGGAGATCTACACCTCCTCCCATATAAAACCTCGTACGGAGCCATATGAATACTCGACTGATAACTGTTGTTATATGCAAACTCCGCGAGTGGTAGAAACTGGTCCCATGAACCCCCAAAGTCAATGACACAAGCACGCAACATGTCCTCCAATATCTGAATAGTGTGCTGGACTGCCCATCCGTCTGAGGGCGAAAAGTTGTGCTCAACTCACCCTGAGTACCCAACTCTCGCTGCACGGCCCTCCAAAACTGTGATGTGAACTGAGTACCCCTATCTGAAATGATGGAAACTGGGACACCATGCAGGCGAACAATCTCTCAGATGTAAATCTCAGACAACCGCTCTGAAGTATAAGTAGTACTAACTGGAATGAAGTGTGCGGACTTGGTCAGCTGATCCACAATAAGCCAAATAGCATCGAACTTCCTCGAAGTCCATGGGAGCCCAACTACAAAGTCCATGGTGATCCGCTCCCACTTCCACTCCGGAATGTCTAATCTCTGAAGCAAGCCACCCGGTCTCTAATGCTCAGACTTAACCTGCTGACAGTTGAGACACCGAGCTACAAACCCAACTATATCCCTCTTCATCCGCCTCCACCAATAGTGTTGTCTCAAATCCTGGTACACCTTCGTGGCACCAGGATGGATGGAATACCGCGAGCTATGGGCCTCCTCAAGAATCAACTCTCGAAGCCTATCTATATTAGGCACACATATCCGGCCCTGCATCCTCAACATGCCGTCATCACCAATAGTCACATACCTAGTATCACCTCTCCGAACCCTATCCTGAAGAACGAGCAAGTGGGGGTCATCATACTGACGCTCCCTGATACGATCATAAAGAGAAGACCTGGAGACCACGCAAGCCAATACCCGACTAGGCTCCGAAATGTCCAATCTCACAAGCTGGCCTGCTAAGGCCTGAACATCCAATGCCAAAGGTCTCTCTGCTGCTGGAAGATACGCTAAACTCCCCAAACTCTTCACCCGGTGACTCAAAGCATCGGCCACCACATTGGCCTTCCCCGGATGGTATAAAATAGTGATATCATAGTCCTTAAGAATCTCCACCCATCTCCGCTGATGCAAATTAAGATCCTTCTGCTTAAACAGATGCCATAGACTCCGGTGATCATTATAGATCTCACAATGAACCCCATACAAATAATGACGCCAAATCTTCAAGGCGTGAACAATGGCTACCAACTCAAGGTCATGGACAGGATAGTTCTTCTCATGGGTCTTCAACTGGCGTGAGGCGTAGGCAATCACCCTACCCTCCTGTATCAAAACACACCCAATGCCTATCCTCGAGGCATCACAATACACGGTGTAAGAACTTGAAGCTGATGGCAAAACTAACACTGGAGCTGTGGTCAAAGCAGTCTTGAGTTTTTGAAAGCTCTCCTCACATTTATCCGACCACCTGAATGGAGCACTCTTTTGGGTTAATTTAGTCAAGGGCGATGCAATAGATGAAAATCCCTCCACAAAGCGACAGTAATAACCCGCCAAACCAAGAAAGCTCCTAATCTCCGTGGCTGAGGACAGTCTAGGCCAACTCTGCACCACCTCTATCTTCTTCAGATCCACCTGAATACCCTCACTAGACACCATGTGTCCCAAGAATGCTACTGAACTGAGCCAAAACTCACACTTGGAGAACTTTGCATAAAGCTTCTCCTCCCTCAATCTCTGTAATTCAATTCTCAAATGCTGAGCGTGCTCCTCCTTGCTACAAGAGTACACCAGGATATCATCAATGAATACAACAATGAATGAGTCCAGATAGGGCTGAAATACACTGTTCATCAAATGCATGAATGCTGCTGGGGCATTGGTCAGCCCAAAAGACATCACTAAGAACTCATAACTGCCATATCGGGTCCTGAAAGTTGTCTTAAGAATATCCGAATCCCGAATCTTTAGCTGGTGATAACCGGACCTCAAATCAATCTTGGAGAATACCCTCGCTCCCTAAAGCTGGTCAAATAAATTATCAATACGAGGCAAATGATACTTGTTCTTGACTGTGACCTTGTTCAACTGCCTGTAATCAATGCACATTCTCATAGATCCATTTTTTTTCTTACAAATAGAACCGGTGCACCCCAAGGTGACACACTAGGCTGAATAAACCCCTTATTAAGGAGTTCCTGAAGTTGTTCTTTCAATTCCTTCAACTCCGCCGGTGCCGTACGATAAGGTGGAATATAAATGGGCCGAGTGCCTGACACCAAATTGATACCGAAGTCAATATCCCTATCAAGCGGCATGCCCGGCAGGTCTGCAGGAAACACATCCGGAAAATCACGTATCACTGGAACAGAATCAATGACAGGAGTCTCTGCACTAACATCCCTCACAAAAGCCAAATAATATAGGCAACCCTTCTCAACCATGCGCTGAGCCTTCAAATATGAAATCACCCTACTAGGTACATAATCTATAGAACCGCTCCACTCAATTCTTGGAAATCCCGGCATAGCCAACGTCACTGTCTTAGGGTGACAATATAGAACAACATGACACGGAGATAACCAATCCATACCCAATATCACATCAAAGTCAACCATACTGAGCAGCAAAAGGTCTACTTGGGTCTCCAGACCCCCAATAGTCACCACACATGACCGTGATACGTGGTCTACAACAATAGTATCACCCACAAGAGTAGATACATGAACAGATGAAAATAAAGACTCACGGGGCATATCCAGAAAATGTGCAAAATACGAGGAAACATATGAATACGTGGAATCAGGGTCAAATAATACTGAGGCATCTCTATGACAAACTGATACAATTCCATTTATCACAACATCTGAAGCAATAGCGTCTGGTCTGGCAGGGAGGGCATAGAAACTAGCTTGGCCACCCCTTGATCTGCCTTCCCCTCTAGGGCGACCTCTAGCTGACTGGGCGGGTGGTGAGGTAACTAGTGCTGAAGTCGGAGGCTAACTCCTCTACTGAGATAGACTTCCATGATGACAAGGACAATGCCTCCACATATGCCCAAACTCCCCACACTCAAAATAACTCTCTGGTGCTGGTGGCGGGAACTGAAGGGAACCCCTAGCACCGGGATAACCAGTAGAAGAACCTGGCATAGAGGAGCCCTGAACTGGTGGAGCACGGGATGAACTCTGAGCTGGAAGGGAACTTAGTGATGAGTGGCCCTGATGAGAACTGTGAGAACCATGGCCAGATGATGCACCACGGTGAAATGGCCGAGCTGATTGAGCCTGTCTGAAATGACGACCTCTACCGTGCTGAAACTGACCCCCAAAAGGAGCACCGCTGAATCCACCCTGTCCACGAGGCCTCTTGGCCTGTCTCTCAACCCTCTCCTGACCGCGAACCATCTCAATATGTCTAGCAATGTCGACAACCTCATTAAAGGTAGCACCAGACACCCTCTCTCTGGTCATAAGCAACTGTAGCTGAAAAGTGAGACCATCAATAAACCTCATGATCCTCTCCCTGTCCGTGGGAACCAACCAGATCGCATGACGGGCCAACTCGAAGAACCGCATCTCATATTGTGTCATAGACATATCACCCTGGCAAATTCGCTCAAACTGCCTGCGTAGCTCCTCTCTGCGGGATCGACGCACGAACTTCTCCAAAAAGACCATGAAGAACTGCTGCCAAGTAAGGGGTGTTGCGCCAACAGGCCTATGCCTATCGTAAGTCTCCCACCATCTGAGTGTACCCCCAGAGAACTGAAATGTAGTGAATGAGACCCCACAAGTATCCAGAATACCAGCAGTACGGAGTATCCTCTGACACCTGTCCAAGAATTCCTGAGCATCCTCTCTATCTGTGCCACTGAAAGGTGGTGGCTGGAGTTTCCCAAACCTCCCCAACCTATGCTGATCATCCTCAGGCATAGCAGGAACCACATAATCCTATGCAGCTGTAACCGGCTGGCCTGGTGGTGCCTCCGGTGTCTGAAGTCCCTGAACAACCTGCTCGGGTATGCGAGCAACGGGAGTCTGAGTACCTCCCCTGGCGTGAGAAGTGGCTGCGGCCGTCGAGATAGAGACCGCCTGAGCAAGGCCGGTACACGCTATCAGAATCTGAGCTAGGGCCTCCTGAAGGCCTGGAATCACAATAGGCACAGGTGGTGCCAGAGCTGGTGCATCAACAACGGGAACTTGGTCCTGACGTGGGACAACTGGTGGATTTGCAGGTACTGCCCCAACTATTGTACGGGTTGTACCTCTGCCCCTACCACGGCCTTTACCGCAGCCTCGGCCTCTCACGGCCCTGGCTGGTGGTACTGGTGGCTGGCCCTCCTGCCCGGTAGTACGAGTCTTCACCATCTGTGAGAAAATGAAATAACAGATGTTTAGTTACTAGAATCAACAGATTCGCACGACAAGAATTCAAGAATGTGGAATTTTCCTAAAGGCTCTGCATCCTCTCGAAGATAAGTACAGACGTCTCCGTACCGATCCGCAAGACTCTTCTAAACCCGCTCATGAATCGTGAGACCTATGTAACCTAGGATCTGATACCAATCTGTCACGACCCAAATTAAACCCTGTCGTGATGGCGCCTATTGTGGAACTAAGTAAGCCAATTCATTTCCAAACAAACCGATATTTTCATTTCAAAGATAATTTCAAGGCTATTTAGCGTTAAAAAAACTTCGTAAAGGAGTTCAAATCAAAACAAAAGTGCGGAAAAGAAAAGCCCGACATCTGGGTGTCACTAGTCATGAGCATCTACTACAATCTGGCTAACAATATCAAGGCTAACTCAGCCTGAAAAATAGCTAAATACAACTAAAGGAAGATAAGAGGGAGAAAAGCAGGGGTTGCGATCGCCAAGCAGCTATCTTGCTATCTCCGAGAAAAAAAACTCTGCAACCAGAATAAACAACAACCACTACCGTGTCAAGCTACATCTAGATCTGCACACAAGGTATAGGGAGTAACGTGAGTACGCCAACTCAGTAAGTAACAACAATAAATAAAGACTGAGCAGTAGTGACGAGCAATAAAGCATATAACGTTCATATCACAAAAATTCAGTAAAGTACAGCGTGCTTTAAAAATCAGTGTTTGAATCAAATCATCTCGTTTAAACCCAGTTCCAGTAAAAATCATTTAAAGATATTTTTCAATAGTTTTTCAAACAAAGGCTCAATGCAAAGGTAAGCAAATATGATAAAATCATAAACAGCCCCTCGGGCAAAGCATCACTCATATACAGCCCCTCGGGCAAAGCTTAATGTCACTTGTGCCTCTCGGGCATACCTCACAATCACTCTTGCCACTCGGGCATACCTCACAATCACTCATGGCTCACAATCACTCAGCACTCACACTCAGAAGGTACCTGCGCTCACTGGGGGTGTGTACAGACTCCGGAGGGGCTCCTTCAGCCCAAGCGCTCTATCAAGCCAAATCACGGCATAAATCACTCAGGCCCTCGGCCTATATCGAACATGCTGCGGTGTGCAGCCCGATCCCATAAATATCCTTACAAATCAGGCCCTCGGCCTCACTCAGTCATAAACTTCTCAAGTCACTCGGGCATTTAATTAAAAATAGGGCTTTCGGCCCAAAACAACATTTATATGCATCAAAATAGAGTCATAAAACTTATTTATGGAGTAGACAAGTATAACCATGATTGAGTATATATTTTCAATCGAAAACAGTTAGAGGATAGTAAGAAAAGGCCTCTAAGGGTCCAAACATCATTGGCACAAGGCACAAAACATGACATTCAGCCCAATTTACAAAAACTCTTTCTAAAACAGGTAAGTATCATATAGTTTCAACAAAATATGCAACTTCACAGTTGCTACGGGACGGACCAAGTCACAATCCCCAATAGTGCACGTCCACACGCCCGTCACCTAGCATGTGCGTCACTTCAAATAGTAAAATGATACGAAAATTCGGGGTTTTATACCCTCAGGACTAGATTTACAATCATTACTTACCTCAAACCGGCTAAATCGCTACCCCGCAATGCTCTTGCCTATGGACTCGGTCTCCAAATGCTCCAAATCTACTCACAATCAATACAATACCATCAATATACGCTAATGAAATGAATTCCACAAGCAAAACTATCAAATTAGCCCAAAACCCAAAATTGGCTCAAACTCGGGCCCCGAGCCCACGTCTCTAAATCCGACAAAATTTACAAAACTAGAAAGCTCATTCACTCACAAGTCTAACCATACCAAATTCATCAAAATCCGACATCGTTTGGTCCTTCAAATCCTTAAATTACTTCTCCAAAAATTCCAAGCCCTAACCCCTCATTTTCACTAATTATATGATTAAACAATGGGAAATCACCATATATACAAGTATTAGGGCTCAAGCAACTTACCTCACTGATAGCCCTTGAATCACCCTTCAAATATCACTCCAAAAGCTCCAAAAACCGACTTGAAAAATAGTGGAAATGAACCAAATTCGTAAAGGGTTCTATTTATGGTTTCTGCCCAGGCTTTTCGCACCTGCGGACAATTTATCGCTTCTGCGCCACCGCACCTGCGGTCCAAACAACCGTACCTGCACAAGTCACTTAAACACCCAGACTCCGCACATGCGCTCCATTTCTGCATCTGCGACCACGCAGGTGCGAAAAATACCTCGCACCTGTGGTCACTGCCTGACTTCCTCACTTCCGCTTCTGTGTCACCTATCCGCATCTGCGGACTCGCAGATGCGACCTATCCTACGTGCCTGCGGACCCAGCCTACCTCAACATTGTCCGTACCTGCGACCTCTTGTGAACTTCTGCGGCCTCGCAGGTGCGGGAACTTCATCGCACCTACGCCTTCTGCCCAGCTCCTCTAACCTTGCATCTGCGACATCCCGCTCGCTTTTACGGGCTCTCACCTGCGATGAGACATCCGCAGGTGCGATTATGACAGCTAAGTTCCAACTTCAGCAATCCTCCAATATCTAAACTTGTTCCGTTAATCACCCGAAATCATCCTGAGGCCCTCGGGACCTCAACCAACAATACCAATAAGTCATATATCAATATACAAACTTAGTCGAACCTTTGAATCGCTCAACACAACATCAAATCACCAAATTACCCTCGGATTCAAGCCTAAAAACTTCTAAACTTCCAAATTCGACATCCTATGCCGAAACCAACCAAACCACGTCCAAATGATCTCAAATTATGCACACACATCACAAATGACACTACGAACCTACTCCAACTTTCGAAATTCCATTTCGACCCCGATATCAAAATTTTCACTGCCAACCAAAAATCGTCAAATTTCCAATTTCGCCAATTTAAGCCTAATTCTACCACGGACCTCCAAATCACATTCCGGACGCAATCCTAAGTACAAAATTACCTAACGGAGCTAATGGGATCATCAGAATTCAAATCCGAGATCGTTTACTCATAGGTCAACATCCGGTTGACTTTTCAAATTTAAGGTTCTAACTAAGAGACTAAGTGTCTCATTTCACTCTGAAATCACTCCGGACCCGAACCAGCTAACCCAGTATATCATAATATAACTTAAGAGCATAAAGGAAACAGAAATGGGGGAAACATGTCTATAACTCCCGAAACGACCGGTCGGGTCGTTACAATGAGTGCCGGATCTCTAACTACTTTCTTCAACATAGACACATGAAACACTGGGTATACTAATGACATCTCAGGTGGTAGCTCAAGCTTGTACGCCACCTCACCGATCCTCTGAATGATTTTATACGGTCCAACATACCTCGGACTCAATTTCCCTTTCTTACCAAATTGCATTACCCCTTTCATGGGGGAAACTTTCAAGAATACCCAATCATCTTCTTTGAATTCCAAATTCCTACGACGAACATTCGAATAGGATTTCTGACGACTCTGAGCAATCTTCAACTGCTCCTTAATGATTTTAACTTTTTTCATAACCTGATGCACGAGGTCTGGCCCTATCAACTCTGCTTCCCCGATTTCGAATCACCCAATGGGAAATCTACATCTCGTACCATATAAAGCCTCGAACAGTGCCATTTGAATGCTAGCATGATAACTATTGTTGTATGCAAATTCAATGAGTGGTAAATGATCACCCCAACTACCTTTGAAGTCTAGAACACAACCGCGTAACATATCCTCAAGCGTCTGAATAGTCCACTCTGCCTGCCCGTCAGTCTGCGGGTGGAAGGCCATACTAAGATTCACCTGAGTACCCAAACCTTGCTGAAATTTCTTCCAAAAGTTAGCAGTGAATTGTGCTCCCCGATCATATATGATGGAAACTGGAGTGCCATGCAACCTGACTATTTCTTTGATATACAACTGAGCATACTGCTCCGTTGTGTCAGTAGACTTAACCGGCAAAAAGTGTGCTGATTTTGTGAGTCGATCCACAATCACCCAAATCGAGTCAAACTTCCGATGAGTACAAGGTAATCTTACCACAAAGTCCATATTAATCATTTCCCACTTCCATATTGGAATTTCTATGTTCTGTGCCAACCCACCAGGCCGTTGGTGTTCGACCTTCACTTGCTGACAATTCGGACATCTTACCACAAAGTCCGCCACATTCCTCTTCATATCATTCCACCAATAGACTTCCTTAAGATCATGATACATTTTTGTAGAACCTGAGTGCACAGAATACCTAGAAGTGTGAGCTTCAGTCATAATTCTTTCATGGAGACCATCCACATTTGGAACACATAGTCACCCTTAGTACCTTAGTGTACCATCATCCATGCCAAGAGAAAAAGGCCATGGTCTTATGTTTATGAATCCCTTTTTTCAATTGTGCCAACAATGGATCGTTGTATTGCTTCTCCTTGACTTCCACGACAAGTGATGATTCAGCCCTATTTTGCACAACTACCCCTCATTCACTAGAGTCTGCAAGACGAACTCCCAAACTAGCTAATCGGTGAACTTCCTTGGCCAATGGCCTTTGATATGCCTCCAAGTGAGCCAAACTACCCATGGATTTCTGGCTAAGAGCATGTGCCACAACATTGGCCTTTCCTGGATGATATAGAATATCAATGTCATAGTCCTTGAGTAACTCAAGCCACCTTCTCTGCCTCAGATTCAATTCCTTCTGCTTAAAAATATATTGAAGGCTCTTATGGTCTGTGAATATATCCAAATCGGCACCACGAAACATTATTTTTCCTTTGCAAATTTTACCGGGCTTTACACTTAAGTACTTCAAAATTATTTTGGGGGTATTACAGCATATATGTGAGGTTTGAGCCCATGTGCAGTCATTAGAGCAAGTAATCATACTCGGAAGATTGCTTAGGCTATTATATGCCTAGAGTTGACTGTTAAGCGTAAAGTTATAATGTTTCCCGTATTCGTACCTTTGTTGAGAACTATCTGGGCTATACTTGAGGTTACAAAGAAGAGGATTCCCTAAATTAATGAGGTAGCTACTAATTTTGTGTTAAAAATTACCGATTTGAAGTGCGATAACAGACTTTGCACATGATTACATTATGGCGTGCTATTTCTACCAATCCAGGAGCATGAGAATCTTATTTTATTATTATATACAAGTGTACTTGTTTAATTGCTCCTGTATGATATGCTGGGACTGGAGGCCGGTGACCATGCCGGGCGATTCATATTATTGGCATGTGAGTTGTCCGTGCCGTATGTGGGAATTCTATTTCTATAATAATTTATCTGATCTATTAATTTCCTTCCACTACAATTGTGCACATGCACCTACGGTTATCCTCTTCATGAAATTTGAGGAGTTGGTTGTAATATTACGGTTGTGGTGGTGCTTGTTGAACTTGCAATACGGTTCTCTTTCTTGAGACTTCTCCCATATTTGGGTACATAGATTGCGCAGTTATGGCTTGAGTTATATTGATGTGGCGTGTCTGTGGGATAGTTGTGTTTAATAATATAAGGTCATTGGACCTAGAATGGGTACTATCAGGCTTGATTATGGTATATTCGGGAGGATAATATTGAAAGTCGGCTTAAGAGAGGATTATGGTTCTAGTTGGGACGAGAGAGCTCCATGGCTAGTTGATCTGATGAGTGGTTATGAGTTTTTGATTGTTTCTTTCATCATTGGCAGTGTACGAAGGTTTCAGAATGAGGTTTTGTTGAATACAAGGTTATATACTAGTACTTGGATGGTTTTGAGTAGTTACTGTGATCGGAAATGGTGCTGTGAGCATGCGAGTTGTGTAGTATGTTATGTGATTATATCTGGGGTTATGGTCATGGCTCGATGCAGCTTGTTCAGACTTATACAATGTGTAACTGTGAGATTCGGGTCTTGAAAAGAAATTCTGAGGGTTGGGAATTGAATCTCAAAGTTTTTGGGCCAAGATTAAGTTAATGATTTTTGTTGTATTGTGTTGTCAAGCCTATATGGAATAGGGTGACGTGGGTTCACCCCCGGGTACGCGCGTGGTAAGATGGAATAGTGATTTGATGGTTTGAAAACAACTCTTGGCATGTTCGAGGACGAACGTATGTTTAAGTGGGGGAGAATGTAACGACCCAGCCGGTCGTTTTGAGAATTTCAACCCCCTTTCCCCCATTTACTGCTCAATTTATACCTCACAATTTATTTATGACTTATCGGGTTAGTTGGTTTGGGTCCGGAAGGATTTCGGAGTGAAATGAGACACTTAGTCTCATAATTAAAAACTTAAGTTGGAAAAGTTGACCGGATATTCACTTATGTGTAAACAATCTTGGAATTGAATTCTGATGATTCCAATAGCTCTGTATGGTTATTTTGGATTTAGGAGCGTGTACAGAAAATTATTTGGAGGTCCGTAGTAGAATTAGGCTTGAAATGGCGAAAGTTGAATATTTGAAAAGTTTGACTTGGGAGTTGACTTTTTGATATCAAGGTCGAAATCTAATTCTGAAAATTTTAATAGGTCCGTTATGTCATCTATGACTTGTATACAAAATTTGAGGTCAATCAGACGTAATTTGATAGGTTTCAGCATTGTTTGTGAAAACTTGAAATTTCAAAGTTCATTAGGCTTGAATTGGGGTATGATTCGTGTTTTTAGTGTTGTTGGATGTGATTTGAAGGCTCGACTATGTTCGTATCATATTTTAGGACTTGTTGGTATGTTTGGTTGAGGTCTCGTAGGGGGGGTGAATTCCGGGGGATTAACGGATCATTTTTGGCCTTGGTGTGATTGCTGATATCTGTTGCTGCCTTCTTCTGGTTTCCTTATACGCGATTGCATAGGTCTATCCGCGATCGCGTAAGCTTAATTAGAGCAGGGATATTTTTGTTCTATGTGATCGCATGGCGAGAATCGCAATCGCATAGCTGGGAAGAGAGCCGCGTTCGCGAAGAGGAGGTGAGGCAGCTGGGGTTTGCGAGCATTGTTCTATGCGAACGCGTGGGCTGTCCGCAATCGCGTAGGCCTGGGAAGCTCGTGCTTCGCGTTCGCGTGTGTTATGATGCATTCGCGTAGAGAAGTTTTGGGGGCAGTGTATTTTGGTCTTCACGATCGCATAACCTTGTACGCGATCGCATATGGTTATTTTGGCAGTGGAGATGTTGTGCTTCACAATTGCGGGACTTGGTCTGCGATCGCATAGAAGAAATGACTGGGCAGAGAATTTAAGTTTTGAAAATGGGACTTCCTCCCATTTTCCATTTTTGACGGATTAGAGCTCGGGAAGAGGCAATATTTGGGAGATTTTCAGAGAAAACAACGGGGTAAGTGTTTTTAACTCAATATTGGTTAAATTACCCAAATCCATGGTTGTTTTTAACATTTATTTAGTGAATTAAGTTGAAAATTTGTGCAAAACCCTCTCGGTTTAATTTGGAGATTTGAGGGTCGAGTTGATGTCAGATTTGAGTAAAATTTATATGGTTGGACTCGTGGTTGAATGGACATTCATATTTTGTAACTTTTGTCGGTTTCTGAGATGTGGGCCCCACAAGCAATGTTTTTAGTGTAATTTTAGATTTTGTGGGAAAATATTAGAATTTTGATATGGAATTAATTCTTATAAATGTGTGGGCTGAATCAAATTTATTGTGGCTAGATTCGAACCGTTCAGGAGTTGATACGCATAGAATGGAATTTCTGGAGCATTGTTTAGCTTGCTCGGCATTGGATTCGTCTTGATCGAGGTAAGTAAATCTTCTAATCTTGGAGCTGAGGGTATGAACCCTGAATATAAATATTATATGAATTGTTGGGAGGTGACGCACATACTAGGTGACGGGCGTGTGGGCGTGCACCATAGAAATCGTGACATAATTGTTCCCGTAGAATTTTGTAGACAAATAATCTTGGCATTTTCTATATAGTTTTATGTGCTAAAGAAATTGAGTTGAGAATTATATTAAAAATCATGTTGAGGCTATGTGCCAGTATTTGTTGGGACTCACAGAGGTCATATTGCTGTGAATTATTTATTTTAAATTGAAAATTATACTCAGTCATATTCATGTCATTACATATCATATCTCAGTCTCTGTTATTATTTATTGATACATCATATCATCATTTTTGGACTATTTTTATAACATTGTGAGCCCTTGAGAGAGAGACTGGAGAGATTGATGACTGAGTGAGGCAGAGGACCTGATTGTGAGGATTATTATGTAGATCGGGGCTGCCCGCCTGCATCAGGACTTATAGACTTTATTATAGCACGTGAGTTGTCCGTGCGGATCCAGATATTATTATAGCACGTGAGTTGTCCGTGCAGCACGTGAGTTGGCCGTGCGGATCCAGATATTTATAGCACGTGAGTTGTCCGTGCAGATTATAGCGCTTGGGCTGAAGGAGCCCCTCCGGAGTCTGTACACACCCCCAGTGAGAGCAGGTACCTACCGAGTGCGAGTGTTGAATGACTGAGAGTATTGAGTGAAATGAAACTCTGAGAGTATGCATATGATTTTATCACTGAGTTGCATCGCATTGACATGTACACATGACATACATGCATAAAGATCTATTTTCCTCATGCTGTACAATATCACATCATTCATGATTTCTGTCATGGGCGGCTTTCCAGCCATGCCCCATGACCTCTTGGACGCGCCCCGTGGCGTCCTGGCCAGCCTCCCAACGCCCGTCGCCACGGTCGGCCCCGTGGTCTCGGCAGCTCCAAGTGACAAGCGCGCATGTGCCTCTGTCGCCCCACCGATAGCCATCGCCAGTGCCCAGCCACAGGCAAAAGCCGACAGCGCCGCGCGCGCAGACAATGCCGCGCGCGCAGACCCTGATGCTAAAGACAAAGTTGCTGCCAAAGGACTTGCTGCTGCTTTGTAGAAGACTAAGTCCTTTTCATTGTAAATATAGAGTAGTTTTGCTGCATTTTCTTTAAGTGTGATTTTCCAGCTTTCATAGGTCTAGTCATGTAACTTTGGTTTAGTTTTTTTAAGCATTATTAAGGGGGACCAAGCAATCAAAACTTTCAAGCAAGCAAACAATTCTCTGTACTGGTGTCTCTCCCCCCCGACACCGTCTTGTTTTCTGTAATAGCTTTCATTCAATGCAATCAAGCTTTCTTTCATTCTCAATTCTCTTTTCTGCTCTCTTTCAATTGCTCATGACATTGGTTTTCCCGTACGGCACTGACAATCTAGTCTAGCGTACGGAGGGGACCTCAGTTGGCGGACAGCAACCGTACTGACATCGGTTGCCTAGCCTTACGTCGCCCTTCCAAGGAACTTCAGGAAGGCGCCGCGTAACAGTTGGTATCAGAGCCTAGGCTCGACATCGGACGAGGGATCACATTGCAATTACCACCATTTCTGACCATGGTGAATTATGGGGATCGCATCGCGACCCTTGAGGGAACAGTTGACGCATTACGGCCCATCGTGGAAATGGTGCCCGATCTAAAAACCAGCCTAGTGCAAAGGTTGGACGACCTGGACCGCAGACTCATCCAGGCCGAAGTTGACATAGAAAACATCAGCCGCGACTCTGAAGGAGACCGGCAAACAGCAGCCACAGAGGCAGCTGAAATTTTTGGTAAATTTGAGGTCCTCCAGCAGGAGCGTGCCGAGGATTTAGCCAACAGGGAACAAGAGGCAGACAGGGTGACTGCCATGCAACAAACCATTGACAACTTGACAGGCCAGCTCAATGTTGTCAATGCTGCTTTACAAGGCCTACTTCGAGGAGGCGGAAACCAATTTGGGGGTGGTGTGAACCTCGCCCCTATGGCACAAAAGCTGAAAATTCCTGAGCCAAAGCCATACAGTGGAGCTCGGAATGCCAAAGAAGTGGAAAATTTCATTTTCGACATCGAGCAATACTTCGATGCCGTGGGAAGCCTGGAAGAAGCTAAGAAGGTAGCAACTGCTGCCATGTATCTTCAGGGTGATGCCAAACTCTGGTGGCGGGTGAAGTACGAAGCCATCAAGGCAGGTGAAGATGCCCTCGACACATGGGCGGAACTGAAGGCAGCCATACGCCTACAGTTCTTCCCCGAAAATGTTGAGTACAATGCCAGGAGAAAGTTGCGGGAGCTCCGCCAGACCAAATCAGTGCGAGATTACGTGCGGGAATTCTCCGCGCTCATGCTGAACATCCGTGACATGGGGGACAAAGACAAACTCTTCACCTTCCTGGAAGGGTTGAAACCTTATGCCCGGATGGAGTTGCAGAGACAAAGGGTAGACACGTTGCCTAAGGCAATCCAAGCAGCAGAGTGCCTTGGGGATTACCAAGTGGAAGCCCGGAAGGATAGGCCTCAACAGCCTGTCCGAGGAGGATACAAAGGGGGCCAACCAAACACTAGTGGCCCTAGCAGAAGTGGAGGAGACCGGAGTGCACCCAAATCCAAGACTCCCTCTTCCGGCAGTACTAGTGCTGCATCTAACAACAATGATCGGGGGAGGAAGCCCCCCTCAGGATGTCGCCATTGCGGCGGACCACATTGGAATAATGAATGTCCACATGCACAGATGAATGCCCATCAAGCTTTTGAGGATGGGACGGATGACGACGCCGATGATGCGGACCAGACCGAGCCAGTAGGTGCATTCAATGCAATTGTTGGCTCCATTTCTGAGCCCTTAGCGGGTACCAGTGCCGGTATCCGCAAGAAGAAGGACCCCTGTCCAATTGCCAGGAAAGGAAATAAGAAGGCGAATTTGAGGACTCCTCCTCATCAAGAGAGGACCCTAATGTTCGTTGACATGAAGGTAAATGGCAAGCCCATTCGGGCAATGATAGACACAGGTGCCACCCACAACTACTTAGCCTCGACTCAGGTGGAGCGTCTTGGACTAGTCGTAGGAAAGGGCAAAGGTCGTGTGAAGGCTATCAACTCACCACCTCAACCAGTGGGTGGAATAGCCAAAGAAGTACCAGTGAAGCTTGGCCCTTATGAAGGAAAGTTCAACCTGCGCGTAGTGATCATAGATGACTTTGAGTTAATCGTGGGGTTGGAATTCCTGAGACAGACCAATACCATGCCCGCACCGTATGCAGACATGCTGCTGATGATGGGGGCAAATGGGGCCAAGCCCTGCATTATTCCGTGCATTCCCATGAAGATGGCAGCCGAGAACATCTCGGCCTTACAGTTGAAGAAGGGGGTAAAAAGACATGAACCCACGTTCCTGGCTACCCTCTGCATGGAAGATATAGAACGCTCCTCGGGTCCCATTCCTGCACCCGTGAAGGAGTTACTTCTGGAATTTGAAGACATCATGCCACAAGACATGCCAAAGCGTCTTCCGCCTAGGCGAACTGTGGACCATGAGATTGAGTTGGTGCCGGGTGCGAAGCCACCTGCCCGGGCGCCATACAGAATGTCACAACCCGAACTCGCCGAGCTTCGGAGACAATTGACGGAAATGCTAGACACAGGGATCATTGTGCCCTCTAAGTCCCCATACGGGTCCCCTGTGCTATTCCAAAAGAAACATGATGGTAGTTTGCGACTCTGCGTGGATTACCGGGCTCTAAACAAAATCACCGTGAAAAACAAGTACCCTATTCCGCTAATGGCAGACTTGTTTGATAGACTGGGTGGTGCGACGGTATTCACCAAAATAGACCTGAGGACAGGTTATTGGCAAGTTCGGATTGCCGATGGTGATGAGCACAAGACGACCTGTGTGACAAGATATGGGTCGTACGACTTCCTGGTTATGCCCTTTGGCTTGACTAACGCGCCAGCCACATTTTGCACCTTGATGAACCAAGTCTTCCGAGAATACATTGACGAATTCGTCGTGGTTTATTTGGATGACATTGTGGTATATAGCCAGACACTAGAAGAACACCTGGAGCATTTGCGGAAGGTCCTAGCCCGATTGCGGGAGCACGAACTATATGCGAAGCTATCCAAGTGCTCCTTTGCTCAGAAACAAATTGACTTCCTCGGACATGTCATCGAGGAAGGGAGGATCAAGATGGACCAGCAGAAGATTCAGGCCATTACAGAATGGCCGCCTCCTAAGGATATACATGCCTTGAGGTCGTTCCTTGGCCTATGCAACTTCTATCGGCGGTTTGTGAAAAGTTACTCCCTCATTGCAGTGCCGCTGACAGAACTTCTCAAGAAGGCCACCCCGTGGGATTGGGGCCCCAAGCGGGCAAAGGCCTTCGACGCATTGAAGATGGCTATGTCCAGTAGCCCAGTCTTGGCCCTCCCTGACTTGGCCAAGCCATTCGAAGTGCAAACGGATGCCTCCGACTATGCACTTGGTGGAGTATTGCTACAAGAAGGGCATCCCGTAGCGTACGAGAGCCGGAAACTGAAGGATGCAGAGCGACGCTATGCCGCCCATGAGAAAGAATTATTGGCTGTCGTTCATTGCTTACGCCTTTGGAGGCATTATCTACTGGGAGCCCCATTCGTGGTCAAGACAGACAATACAGCCGTTAGCCATTTCATGACCCAGCCAAAGCTGAATGGACGACAGGCTAGGTGGCAGGAACTCCTAGCGGAATTTCACTTCAACCTGGAGTACCGAAGTGGAAAGACCAATCATGTTGCTGATGCACTCAGTCGGAGAGCTGATCTAGCATCGATGTGTGTTCTCGCCGCCCTAAAGGGAAGCGAAGTAACCACCACCATAAAAGACCAGATACAGGATCTACTCATCAAGGATCCTGCTGCACAGTATTTGGTTGATTTGGTAGGACAGGGCAAGACTCGCCAGTTCTACACCGAAGATGGGTTCCTGAAGGTGAAAGGGAACCGACTTTATGTTCCTAAAGGAGGAGATCTGCGACGGACTCTTCTTGCAGAATGCCACGATACTTTGTGGGCCGGTCATCCCGGCGAGGAACGCACCATGGCATTGCTTCGCCGTGCATATTATTGGCCTCAAATGGTCGATGACGTCGCTCAGTATGTGAAGACTTGTCTAGTATGCCAGAAAGATAAGTCAGACCGCTTGACGCAGGCAGGGCTCTTGGAACCACTAGCTGTACCAAAAAGACCTTGGGAAAGCGTTTCCCTGGACTTCATCACCGGATTGCCCAAGGTCGGAGATCTCACAACTATCTTGGTTGTGGTGGATCGGTTTTCCAAGTATGCTACCTTTATAGCAGCCCCACAATATATATCAGCAGAAGATACAGCTCGACTATTCTTCTCTCATGTCGTCAAGTATTGGGGCTTACCTAAAGACATTGTTAGTGATCGCGACTCACGCTTCACTAGCAATTTTTGGACCCAACTCTTTAAGTGCCTCGGGTCAAAATTGAGTCATAGCTCAAGTTTTCATCCGCAATCTGATGGCCAGACGGAGCGATTCAATGGCATGCTAGAGGAATATCTCCGGCACTTTGTGACCGGATCGCAGAAGAATTGGGTGAAGCTTCTGGATGCTGCTCAACTGTGTTTCAATTCACAAAAGAGCTCAAGTACCAACAAAAGCGCTTTTGAAATTGTTACCGGACAGCAACCGCTACTCCCACACACAGTGAACGCACCAAACATGTCAAAATCTCCTCGGGCTGCCAGCTTCTCAAAAGAATGGAAGCAAAATTTGGAGATAGTGCGGAGCTATCTTGTCAAAGCCCAAAAGCGGATGAAGAGGCATGCTGATCAGAATCGCCGCTTTGTGGAATACCAGGTGGGAGACAAAGTGATGGTCAAAATCCCAAAGCGGTACTTGTTTGCAGGGGTCCATGACCCTCGCCTATTGCAAAAATATATTGGACCCTTGTCCATTGAAAGGCGCATTGGGAAAGTTGCATACCGGGTGGATACCCCAGCTTGGTGGAAAATCCATCCTGTTTTCCATGTCAGTCTCCTGAAACCTTTTCGGGAAGATGTGGAGGATCCTTCACGAAGCCAACTCACAATACCAAGTATTCGAGGCCCCAATTCAACCGGAAAAAGGCGTGCTGAAGCTATTCTTGATGATCGAGTGATTCACGCCTCAAGAAAAGATCACCAGGAGTTCTTGGTGAAATGGCAGGGATGTGATGCAGAGGAGAATACTTGGGAGAGGGGAACAAACCTCAAAGCCTACAAGAGCCTGATTGATGATTACCTTGCAAGGAAGGCGCCGAGGACGTCGCCAACTCAGGTGGGGGAGAATGTCATGGGCGGCTTTCCAGCCATGCCCCATGATCCCTTGGACGCGCCCCGTGGCGTCCTGGCCAGCCTCCCAACGCCCGTCGCCACGGTCGGCCCCGTGGTCTCGGCAGCTCCAAGTGACAAGCGCGCATGTGCCTCTGTCGCCCCACCGATAGCCATCGCCAGCGCCCAGCCACAGGCAAAAGCCGACAGCGCCGCGCGCGCAGACAATGCCGCGCGCGCAGACCCTGATGCTAAAGACAAAGTTGCTGCCAAAGGACTTGCTGCTGCTTTGTAGAAGACTAAGTCCTTTTCATTGTAAATATAGAGTAGTTTTGCTGCATTTTCTTTAAGTGTGATTTTCCAGCTTTCATAGGTCTAGTCATGTAACTTTGGTTTAGTTTTTTTAAGCATTATTAAGGGGGACCAAGCAATCAAAACTTTCAAGCAAGCAAACAATTCTCTGTACTGGTGTCTCTCCCCCCCGACACCGTCTTGTTTTCTGTAATAGCTTTCATTCAATGCAATCAAGCTTTCTTTCATTCTCAATTCTCTTTTCTGCTCTCTTTCAATTGCTCATGACATTGGTTTTCCCGTACGGCACTGACAATCTAGTCTAGCGTACGGAGGGGACCTCAGTTGGCGGACAGCAACCGTACTGACATCGGTTGCCTAGCCTTACGTCGCCCTTCCAAGGAACTTCAGGAAGGCGCCGCGTAACATTTCTTACACATGTTGACAGATGGGTATAGTGATGTATTTGTTTTACATGGGTTATTTGGAAAAGAAAATGAAACATCTCATTTATTATTGAAAGGATTTTGGAAAAATTATTGCTTTCAAACTTATTCATATTTTTTGAAATTTCGGTAAACGATTTGGGTTTTTCATTGATGTACTTGAAATGGAAGAACTATTTTTAGAAATCATGATTTAGGTGAGTATTTTATTTCTGAGTTACTTCTTATACTATTGGCTTTACGTTGTTATGGACTGTGGTGAACTATTGGTTTTGGACCCGACCTTGGTAAAAGTTCGTCACTGCTTTCAACCTAAGGTTAGGTTTGTTACTTACTCGGTATATGGGGTCGGTTGTACTGATACTACACTTCTGCACATTGCGTGCAGATGTTGGCTGTTGTTGTTGCTGTGCTCGATAGTTGCCGGATTTGAAGATGTACCTGCGTTCCTGTTGTAGCTGCCTCTTGTTCATGGTAGCCTTAGATTTATAAAAGCTCTGTTTATGTACTATTCAAACAGACTATGTATTTATTTCATCTCCGCTTTGTAAACTCTATTCTTAGAAGCTCATGATTTGTACTACCAGTTCTTGAAAAATGTATAAGATTAAGATCTTTATTTACTTAAATTGCTTTAAACAATTATTATTGAAATTGGATAGTTGAAAGTTGGCTTACCTAATGGGTTGGGTTAGATGCCATCACGACTAGTTGGACTTTGGGTCGTGACAGTTATGCTATAATCCGACTTATGCTATATGCTGAAAAATAAAGAAAAGCATAAGGAAAAGAAAAATGAGCACAAAGATACTGACACCGCCGAAGCTAGTGTAGCAACTGATGAGATTGATGAAACTATAATATTTAGCAACTGAAACTAGTTTCAGATTTGATAATGAGTGAATTTTAGATTTCGGTTGTTCGTATTATATGTGTCCTAGCAGAGACTTATTTTCTACATATTATTCAGTTGAAGATGGAGTTGTCCAATTGGGTAACAGTGCTACTTTGTAACATTATTGGCAAAGGTATAATTCGGATCATAATGGATGATGGTGTGGTGAGAACTCTCACCAATGTTAGATATGTTCCCGAGTTGAAGAAAAATCTCATCTCTTTGGGCACTTTAGAATCTCTTGGGTGCAAATTCACTGGTGAAGGTGGAGTTCTGAAAAACTTTCAAGGTGTTCTTGTGATCATGAAAGCACACGGATCTGATTTGTTGTATACTTTATTGGGATCTACCATTATAAGCACTACAACAATTTTGGTATCAGACAACTTGTCTGATTTTAATGGCATTAAATTTTGACATAAACCCATTGAGGTTTTTCTGGAGGTAGAGTAAAATAACTATATTATCCAATTTAGACCAAGGTGGAGATTTGTAAGATACAACCTAAATTTGTCCATGGCTAATCTTGGAGCCAAAGTACTCAAACTTTGAGCCAAAATATTCTAGCTTGGAGCCAAAGAACAAAAGTATTTTCTTTTTCTTCTCTTTTTCTTTACTTGGGGACCAAGAATTTTGCCCTATAAATACAAGTCATCTTATTTCATTTGAATCATCCCATATTTTGATTAGAAACTCATTTAAATTATTCTTCTGATAGAGAGTTTTGTTATATTCCATAGAATTAATGTTGGGAAACACTTTGAGTGAACCTCTTCTTTGTGAGTGATTTTAGAGAGGTTATTCTCTTGGGATATATTTTGGGATAATTGAAATTTTATCTCTATTTTTGTACTCTCTTTTATGTGCATGTTGTTATAATAAAATTGCTGCTCTCCGCTTGTGGGCGTAGGTCACCTTGACCGAACCACGTTAAATTTTGTGCCTCTTTATCTTCTTTAATTATCGTTATTATCAACTTGTATTGTCTTTATTATTGTCATTATAATATTGTTTTGCTAAATTTCGTACTATTTGGATTCCCGATCCTAACACTTATTGGTAACTATTTAGCCAATAATTGACATTGGCACATATAGTCTAAAAAAATTTACATTGGCATATATAGTCTTCAAAAATTGGCACTAGGTGATTCTTATAGTTTTTCGTTCTTCACATTTTTCTCTACCCACCCAAGATATCCTCCATTAAGCCCTCAATAACCCATAAAATTTCAAGGTAGTCCTCTATAGTCGTAAAAGATGCAAGTCGTTTGGAAGTTTCTTTTGGGCACATTTTCTAATATTATCACGTTATGATTTTCGAGGATATACAGATATATATACATGATATACATATAACACACGAATATTCAAGGAAGATATACACGATAATTCAGGGGATATGCTGATATACACTTTTTGAATCATGGAAAGTCAGCAGAATATTCATTTATTGTACATTTTACATAATATATATCATGTTATATCGTGTATATAACATATACAGAGATATACATTGTCACACAGATACAGTGGAAGCCATACACGGATGTCAAGAGGATATACACTTGTCGAATTATGGCAGATATATGAATTTCCAGTACACAACATTTCTTGTTTTGTTATCACCACTAACGTTCTTTTTTATAATCCTATAATGGATATAACCAAATATCCATTGTATTTGGTTATAATGTATTGGTAATTATATATCCAACGTTTTTTATCCTATAAAACGTTGCGGAGATTTGAGGAATTTTTCTTAAATCAGATTATGGTAGAAAAGAAAAATGAGTCCCAATACACAAAACAAGTGTGTATTCCAGTTGTGTTTCATTCACTTTTCTGTGTCATTTTTATGGTATTCCGCTCATACTTATTTTTTCCTTTCTTATTGCCATTACTGTATGGTGAGCCATATTGCATAGTCTTTATATAGATGTCATATTTCTGCTGTTCATATACTTATACTTGTTCAGTTTATTAGACCAGTGGGTATCTTGACTGTTCCTCGTCACTACTCCACCGAGGTTAGTCTTGATACTTATTGGGTACACTTCTATATATTTTTGTGCAGATCCAGGTATTTGTTCGTTAGTAGCTTTGCGGGTCGTTGTTGTGGAGACTCAAGGTAAACCTGTTGCTGCGTTCGCAGGCTTCGGAGTCACCTTCAAGTTTTCGTTTTGCACTGTTTATTCTTATTTCTGGACAATTGTATTTAGAAGTTTTCTAGCAAATACTCTATAGAGCTTATGACTTGTACTACCAGTTTTGGGAATTGCAAATTTTAAGAGAATTCTATTTCAAATTGGCAGATGTTATTTAAATAATGTTGTTGTTTCAATTAATGTTAGGCTTATCTAGTCTCTAAGACTAGGTGCCATCACGATACCCAAACGAAGGAAAAATTGGGTCGTGATAGAGATATAGAGAATTTGCATTTCAATTATGATCTTCCTTGTCAAATATCAAGCTTCTTCTACGCTCTAAGCAAACCGAAGTTATTCACATGATTAAACGACTATGTCATGAAGAAATATGTAAAAAATGAAGAAATATTTTTCTAAAAAAATTGAGATGGCGGACCGGCCCTTTCTAGCCCACCAAATTTAAAAGCCCACTAGGCTTAGGCCGGGCCGGCCCGTTTTTACAGCTCTAATAGTAGGTTCTCTAATTTTGGTCAAGGATATGGTGCACCGATTAGTAATTCTATAGGTTCTCAGTCTTCCATGCCTTTTCCAGGTCGTGGATTACTTAGACCTCCACCCTCTCAAACCTCAGTTATCCCTTCCTTTGTTCATCCTAATTCCACATAAGCCAGACACATTGTCAAATCTGTCAAAATTTTGGTCATATGGCGTTGGAGTCCTCATCGTCACAATTATTCATATACATCTTCAGATTTTCCATGACAATTTGCAGGCCTTTCCCTTCAAGATCCATCAGGCCGGGCTTGGTATATGGACAGTGGTGCTAGCTCCCACATGACTTATGATCAGGGTAAGATAAAATCACCCTCTATACCTTCTAATTCTCACTCTATTTTTCTTGGTGATGGTAGTACTATTCTTGTCTCTTCTACTGGTTGTTCAACAATTGTTTCTCCTAATCACACATTTCATTTAAACTTTATTTTACATGTTCCATCTATCTGTTAAAAAAATTACTAAAGATAATTATTATTTTATTGAGCTTCACTCTTGGGTTTCTTTGTTAAGGATTTGAAGACCGGGAGACTACTTCTCACATGCCCTAGTGATAGTCCTATTTATCCCTTGGTGGCTTCTTCATCAAAGTTCAGTCCGTCCATTTCCAGTATCGCATCCTCATCCTCCCTCTTCACATATCATGAATCAATTGATACTTGGCGTGCCCGACTTGGTCATCCTGGGGTTGTTGTTCTAAATTTCTTGCTTTCTAGTAAATTTATTTCCTTTAGTAGAAATAATTAAAGGCAATTTTATTGTCCTTTTTGCCTAGTTTCAAAACATGATACTTTGTCATTTCCCATTAGTCACTCGAAATCAAACTATTATTTAGATCTAACTCATTATGATGTATGGAGCTCTCCTTGCTTTTTATTAATGGCTATCAGTATTATGTAATTTTTGTGGATGATTTTTCATGTTTTGTATGGTTTTATCCATTGCGCTTTAAACATGAAGTTTTTGATTGTTTTCAAAAATTCAAATCTTTAGTTGAAAAATATTTTTCTACTACCATCAAAACTTTTCGCTCTGATGGGCGGTGAGTACACTAACACCAAGTTTTTTAACCTTCTTTCTATTCATGGTATTCATTCTCAGATATCGTGCCCTCATACACCCCAACAAATTGGAGTGTCTGAACGAAAACACAAACATATTAGTGAAATGGGACGCACATGCTTTTTCATGCTAAAGCTCCTCATAGTCTTTGGGTTGAAGCTTTTTCTACTGCTGTGTTTTTCATTAATCGATTACCATCTCCTACGTTACATAATAAGTCACCATATGAGTTGGTTTTTCATACCCCTCCTAACTACTCTTTTTTGGTCCTTTTGGTTGTTTATGTTATCCTAATCTTCAGGCTTATCATTGTCATAAATTAGCTTATCCATCTGTTGCGTGTATTTTTCTTAGTTATAGTCCTAACCACAAAGGTTACAGGTGCATGTATTTAACTACAAAAAGAATTTATATTAGTTGTAGTGTTAGATTTGTAGAGCATGCCTTTCAATTGGGTTGTGGCTCAAAAGATATTCCTTCAGTCACCCCTTCTTCTTCCCTTATTTTTCCTGCCCTAATTATGAATATAGATACTTATACTTCCTCCTTTTCAACTTCTCTAATTACTTCCTCTACGCCTCAATCTTTCACTGATATGACTAATCCAAGTTCAACAATTATATCTTCTCAACCATCTAATTCATTTACCTCATCTTTACCTTCCTCCTCTCATTCCATGATTACGAGAAGTATGGTAGGTACTCAAAAACCAAATTCCAAATATACTCTTCTTACCTTTTGTAACGATCTGACTGGTTGTTTTGAGCGTTTGTGTTCCTTCCTGCTATTTGAAGTCTTGAATAGCTTCATATGATGTATTATGACTTGTGTGAATTGTCAGTCTTGGTTTTTCAGGTGATCCGATAGTGATTTGGAAGAATGAATTTCATGTTTGAAGCTTTAAGTGGAAGAGTTGATTGAGTTTGACTTTTGTGAACTTGACCCCCGGAGTGGAGTTTTGATGGTTCTGTTAAGTCCGATGATGATTTTGGACTCGGGTATATGCCCAGATTTACATTTGGATAATTCTAGAAGTATTCAACGCTAATTGGCAAAAGTTGGAAATTTAAAGGTTTGGAAAGTTCATAAGTTTGACCGGAAGTTGACTTTGATGATATCGGATTTGGATTATGGTTTCGGGAATTTGAATAGTTTGTTATGCCATTTGGGACTTGTGTGCAAAATTTGGGTTCATTTCGGATTGATTTGATATGTTTCGACGCGAGTTTTGGAAGTTGAAAGTTCAAAGTTCATTTGAGTTCAAATTGAGGTGCGATTCATCATTTTGATATTTTTATCTGTGATTTGAGGCCTCGATTAGGTCTGTGTTATGTTATGGGACTTGTTGATATATTTAGACGGGGTCCCGAGTGGCCCGAATGAGTTTCGGACGAGGTTTGGATCATTTTTGTTTCATGTTGAATTGCTCAAGAGGAACTGGTTCTGGTGTTGCACACATGCGATTGGTTTTTCGAAGGTGCGGTGGCCGTTGAAGTGAAGGAATTAGCGCATATATGAAGAAGGATAGGTTGTGAAACTATTGCAGAAGTAGAGTGGAAAGCGCACCTGCGTGCGCGCAGAAGCGTGATCGTTGGCGCAGAAACGAAGTCCTGGTCTGGGAGCAAAGTCCACAGGTGCGGCAGTTAGGCGCAGAAGCACGACCGCACAAGCGGAGAAATGATCACAGAAGCGATGACTGCTGAGTTTGGGCCTGTTCGCAAAAACGAAGGCCGGGTCGCACCCGCGAGTCCGCAGAAGCAGAAATTGGTTCGCAAATGCGAAATTGTTGGGCAGATTCTATATATTTTGAGGTTTTGGTTCTTTTATCATATTTTGAGATTGGGGGCTTAGATTGAGACGATATTTGAAGTAATTTTCACTATATGGATTGGGCTATGTGTTCTCTACTTGGTTTTGATTTTATTTAATGAATCCATCTTCATTTTTGGCAATTGGTTGATGAATTTTAAAGAGAAAATTGGGGGTTTTGTCTAAAACTTCATAAAGTAAATTTTTGAGTTTTGAACATCGATTTGGAGTCGAATTTGAGTGAAACTAGTATGGTTGGACTCGAAATTAAATGGATTGTCGAATTTTGTGAGTTTTTTCAAGTTCTGAGGTACGAGCCCGGGTTTGATTTTTTAGTTAATTTTGGGCTTTTGAGTAAAGATTCGACCTTTATCAATTGGAATTGTTTCCTTAGACTTTATCTGATGTATTTTAGTTGTTTTGGCTAGTTTCGAGCTGTTCAGAAGTCGGTACGCGCTGGACGGCATTTTTGGAGCATCGTTTGGCTTGCTCGGTATTGGATTTGGCTTGTTCGAGGTAAGTAACACTTCTAAACTTGGTGATGAGGGTATGAACCCCCGAATATACGTGATATGTGTTTGGTGTTGAGGTAACGCACATGCTAGGTGATGGGTGTGTGGGCGTGTGGGCGTGCACCGTGTGAATTGTGACTCGGTTATTTTTATGGTACTGTGTAGTCACCTAATCCTATTTGTATCCATGAAATCTCTACGTGCTAGAGTGATGGAGTTGTGATCCATGTTAGAAACCATATCTAGGCTATATGCTTATCCTGTTGGGACCCAATGGGGTCTGAGTTATCTGTTTATGTTGACATTACATACTCAATCATACGCATTTATCTACATATCATATCCTAAGTCTCTGTCACCATTTATCGATACATCACATTATTATTTTTGGGCTGATCTTTCATGATATTGTGAGCCCGAGAGATTGGAAAGATTGATGACTGAGTGAGGTCGAGGGCCTGATTGTGAGGATATTGATGGGATCGGGCTGCACGTCATAGCAGTTATTGTTGATGATTGGCTTATTATAGCACTTGGACTGAAGGAGCCCCTCCGGAGTCTGCACACCCACAGTAAGCGCAGGTACCTACTGAGTACGAGTGCGAGTGCCGAGAGAGTGTTGAGTGACTGTGAGGGCTGAGTGATTGGAAGAACTGAGTGACTAGGAGGAATGAGTTGATTGATACTCTGAGAGTATGCATATGATTGTTCACTATGTTGTATCGCATTCGACATGCGCATTTTTCATATAGGCATAGAGATGCATTTTTCTCATGTTGTACAGTATCACGTCATTCATGACTTCTCATACACATTGACATGTAGGCATAGAGATGTAATTTACGCGTGCCATTTGATAATGAAATATTTACATGTGGAAAAGTTTTGGGAAGAAAAATCACAGTTTTCAGACTTACTAATATTTTTGATGATTTCGGCAAAACATTTGAGTTTTATTGTAATACTTGAAAAGCAAATGACTATTTTTTTTGGAAACTGTGAACGAGATGAGCATTTTTATCGTAGAGTTATTACTTTTGTTACTTTCATTATATTGTTATGAACTGTTACTGATTATTGGTGTCGGACTCCGGCCTTTGTCCAGCTCGTCACTACTTTCAACCTAAGGTTAGGTTTGTTACTTATTGAGTACATGGGGTCGGCTGTACTCATGCTACACTTCTGCACCTTGCGTGCAGATTTTGGACGTTGATATTGCTGTGTATGACGAAAGCTAGCATTAAAGACATACCTGCATTCCAGTTACAGTTGCCTCTTATTCATGGTAGCCCTAGACTTATGAAAATATGTTTATCTACATTCGGATAGATGATGTATTTATTTCATACTAGCTTTGTAAACTCTAAATCTTAGAAACTCATGATTTGTACTACCAGTTCTTGGGAATTCTAGTATAACAGTTCAGTTGTATTATCATTTCTTCTCTTAATAAATATCATTTGAACTGGTTTATTGTTAACTGGCTTACCTAGTGGGGTGAGTTAGCTGTCATCACGGCTAGTTGGATTTTGGGTCGTGACACCTCTTACATAGAGTTTTTTTCCCATTGAGCCCACTTGTTTTTCCTCTGCAATTAAAGATCAAAAATGGCGTGAGGTAATGGTAAAAAAATTCAATGCCCTTGTTAAAAATCAAACCTCGATTCTTGTACCCTACCATCCACATATGAATGTAATTGGAAATAAATGGGTTTATCGAGTCAAACAAAAGGCTGATGGGTATCTTGAACATTGACTTTAGTGAAACTTTTAGTCCAGTTGTTCGTCCCTCTACTATCCATTTAGTGATTTCTTTAGCAATATCTCGCGGTTGGGATCTTAGGCGGTTAGATGTTAAAAAAGTCGTTTTACATGATTTTCTCAATGAAGAGGTTTATATGTCTCAACCTCAAGGTTTTGCAGATCCTAATTTTCCTAATCATATTTGTAAAGTTCAAAAAACTCTTTATAGACTTAAACAAGCTCCAGGTACATGGTTTTCTCGATTTAGCTCCTTTCTTCTATCTTATGGTTTTCATAATTGTCGTGCAAATACTTCCTTATTTGTATTTCATCGTGACTCTCACTATATTATTCTTCTTCTTTATGTAGATGATATTATTGTTACATGCACTAATCTAACTCTTCTTAACCGCTTTATTCATATCTTAAAGTCTCAATTTTCTATGAATGATCTCCTATTCATTACTTATTGGGTATCCATGTTACAAAAACATCAAATGGACTTCATTTATCTCAAAGCAAATATGCTCGTGACCTCCTTGCCCGAGCATCCTTGCTTGGTTGCAAACTTGTCGGCTCCCCTACATCTGGTTCTCGACCATCTGCCTCTGAGGGTGATTTACTTTCTGATCCTTCGAAATATCGTAGTCTTGTGGGTGCTTTGCAGTATTTAACTATAACTAGGCCTTATATTTCTTTTGTTGTAAATATTGTCTCTCAATTCATGAGTACTCCTCGTACCATTCACCTTATTGCCCTTAAAGGAATCCTTCGTTTGACTGGCACAATATCTCTTGGCCATCACCTAAAGTCATCCTCAAACTTCTCTCTCACGACATACTCAGATGCTGGTTGGGCTGGATGTCCTGATACTCGTAGATATACAACAGGCTTTGCTATTTTCCTTGGACCAAATCTATTTTCTTAGAGTTGTAAGAAGCAACCTATTATTTCTCGCTCTAGAATTGAAGTTGAATATCTAACCTTAGTTCACACGGTAACTGAATTATCATGGCTCCAGCATCTGCTTCGTGACTTGGGTATACCGCTCTCTGATCCTCCTTTGGTTCTATGTGACAATGTTAGTGCTTTATAACTATGCACCAATCCCATCTCGTGCTAAGCATTTGGAGATTGATTTTTATTTTATTCGAGAACGTGTTGCTGCTGGTTCTATTTTGGTTCGCTATATCTCTACTGACATGCAGCTTGTAGACATTCTCACTAAAGGTTTATCTTCTCATCGCCTTTCAGTTCTTCGTGACAAGCTTCACATTTCTATTAATCCATGTTCAGCTTGAGGGGGCGTGTTAATGTATTACAGTTTGGTTTGGATAGGAGTATATCTGACTGCAATTAGATAGAGAGCAGGAGTCTTATTGTTATCTCATTGAAGAGTTTGATTATAACTTGTACTATGTATCATCTTAAGAAGAAAGGTGCGCAGGTTATTTATCAACAATTCTAGGTTAAAGAACTTAAAGGAAAATGGTTTAAAGGCGGGAAAAATCTGTATTAGGCATACGCATCAGGATGAGGATATAGAATGATTTTACCAAGAATGTTTGCGTCCAACTATTGCTTAATTTTGTAAGATCCTATGTATTCATTCTAAATTTCAATACTTTCGTTATATTATATAGGTTGGAGTTCGCCTAAAATTTAATAAAGCAAATTGAAAAATTCGCCCAAAAAAATGTACCAAGAAACCTAATAGCAAGCCAAATTGAATTTAAGATAAATCTTTTTATCGTTATCTAACTGTCACAATGTCATGAACATAATACAAGAATAATCTGGAATCTTTGTTATATTCATTAATGCTCTAGTGTTAATGTAACAGTCAAAAGGTAATACTTGCCAAAAAGAAAAGAGAAAGAAAGATTTAAGAAACAGAAGAATCAATTACTATCTGTTTACCCGAAAAATCGAATAAAGTTGAATTTATATATGGTTCTAAGGGCAAGTAGATTCTTCTGATATGAAAATAACAATGCACGTATTTATGTTGCGAAAATAGGAGATGATGAACAGAGATATTAGGTGAACTTTTGAAAAATAAACACAATAAATTTTCCTCTTTATAGCCAAGGATTGCTACTTTATCTATAGCAACATAATGGAATAAATATTACTAGTGGAGGACCCATGATGGTATGTCTCCTCCTCAATTCCCGCAGAGATCTCTCCTTTGGTGCGGTTGTAACAGCTTTTGTCTGTGAACTCGATACCGCTTCGAGCTCGATACCGAATCGGAACCTCGGTCTTGATTTCGAGCTAGGTGATCACTTTCGGGCATCGATGCTCGGGACCTGTATCGACCGATGCTACCTCGTTCGATTCGAGCGCCCGGGCTCGACACCCCCGTCTCGGAACACGCTCGGGGTTTCCATGAAGGCACCCCTCGATTGAAAACCCATCCTCGATCGATCTTTACGATCGAGGATCGGTTTTAACCGTATACAGATAGCTCCCTCGTTTCTCGGAAAGGAGATGACGAGGAACGGTGTGATTTCCTTAAGGTTCGACCGAATCGACAATGACGTTTCTATCGGCTTTGACTATGACGTGTGTGATAGCCGTCCCATCCATTTTGTTTTATCGAGGCATTTAATGCGCGTCAGTCGGTGGTCGTCCACCGCTAGACGAATCGCCGTGCCTTATAAATGATTTTCGCATACAATGTTTTCTACTTTTGTGCTTCCTCTTTTCCCAAATTCTCTCTGATTAGTTTCTCTTATTTCGTCGTTTTAGTGCCACTTGTACCAGAGTTTTGGTGTCGCTTGTACCAGAGTTTTGGTGTCGCCCCTTCTTTCACCTTTCTTTGTGACTTTTTCTTCTCGTATTAATGGCGAAAACTTCAAAAATCGTACCTCACAAGGAGAAAGCTTCCTCCTCACGGCTGTGTGACGATAAGGCGCCGACCGAGCCATCCGTTCCAGATTATATTCCCGGCCCGTGTATTTTAAAGGCTGATTTTAAAGTGGAGAATCCTTCGTCCGTTGCGGGTCGGTGTGAGCACGTATCGATGTATATGTGCTCTATAGCGGAGGTTAACCTCGAGGCCGTCAAGAAAGATTGCGGCTGGGGTTCTGAGGTTGTGATACAAATCCCCTCCTCCGATGAGAGCGTCACTACCTATGTGGGGATTTCTGAGTGTTTATACCTACCCCTTTACGTTGGGAGCTGTCGATCCTGTGATTTTTGACTTCTGCAAGAGATATCAGGTCACCCTCAGCCAAATTCATCCTTCCTTATGGCGTATAGTCATCTTATTGCGTTTCTTCTCTATCAAAGCCGGAGGGTTGGATTTTTCTCTAAGCCACCTTATACGACTGTATCGGCCTCAGATTTATCGTGGTCTTATTAGGCTATATCGTCGGGCATCGAAGGCTTTGATGTCGAGCATCGATGAAGATAAGGATCGAGGCTGGATGGGTCGATACGTTCGGGTGTGGACTCGTGATCTTATCCCGGAGGAAAAGATGTCGTTTCCTGAAATATGGAATTTCGACCGTAAGTGATCCGTGTTTGCTTTTCGTGTCCTTTTCTGTGTTTGCTAATATTATTCTTCTGATGTTCAGCTGCACCTTGGATGCCACAAGCTGTGCCTGATCTCGAGGATTGGGTTCAAAAGTTAGCCTCGACTTCATCCTATGCCGAGCGCGCTTGGCGTGATTTGGCTAAAGGTAGATGGGAGGCCAAGAATCATGGTGAGGTTCGGTTCCTATTTCTCTCGAGGTATATTCTGCGTTCATTTTGTTACTGACTTTTTCCTTGTATATAGGTGTAACTAGGGATGCCGTTCTGCGGCCTTTGAGCGTTGATGAAGGCAACAAGCCCCCGGTCCCGGAACAGGGGAAAGGAAAGAAACGAAGGGCCTCCTCTCGACTGGAGGACCCTAAGCCCAAAACTCGAACTGTGAGGAGAAATATAATTGCCCTTTCGATCGACTCCGTCCATCGACTGAGGGAGGAAGAAGAAGAAGAAGATAGCTCTTCGGCTTTGGTAGTCCGACCCGCAGAGGCAGTCGAGGTTGTTAGAGCCGCTGAGCTAACGGCGGCCGTGCCCATCGGGGTTGGTTCGGAAGACCTAGGTCTCGATCGAAGAACTCCGAGTGATTTGCTCGGGGCAATGGCAATGGGTCATTCACCTTCCCTTCCGTCTTTTTCTGAGGATGCATTGAAGGAGGCTCGAGAGCTGAAGGCTCCCAAAATCGGTGCTGGCTCAGGTGCAGCGGATCCTTTTAAGGATTGTTTTACCGGTGTTGATGATAGTTCTGATATCGGTGATGCCTCTCTTTTGTTAGAGGAAGCTCAACATTTTATTACTCGGGTAATAATTCTTTCGTACTTTCCCATACAGCTTTTGTTAGAGGAAGCTGCTCGTTTTGATGACAGTTTCTAACTGTGCAGGCCATCGGTAGGTTTCAAGTTGATCTTAGCCAGTGTGAGGCCAAACTCCGGAAGCTCCTAGGTGAGAGGGATGACCTTCGGCTTCTTTGTAGCAAGAAGGAGGAGGCTATCAAGGACCTTCAAGCGGATTTGGCTAAAGTCCGTGAAGAAAGGGTCGAGCTCGATCAGCAGGTGAGCCTTGTTCTGTTAAAGTATGGATTCGACTCGACTGTGGAAGTTAACCATCCATTGTCTCAGTTGCAGCAAAAGATCGAGAAGATCGGGCTACTTCGAGAGGAGGTCGATCAAATCCGGGCCGAATGCAACCAGTGGAAGGAGACTATTGACCGCCTGGCAGCGGAGAAAGAAACCATCTTAACAAAGTTATATCAGCCGACGTTCAGCTTCGAAACGTCAAGCAAAAGGTGTTGGCTTAGACTAAGAAAATCGATGAGCTTGAGATGCGACTTGCTGAGGCTAAGGCGGAGGATGAGTCGTCGAATGTTTTGGCGGACAAGTCTATCGCTGTATACCGAGCTGATGCTAAGGCCGCTCAGGTGGAGGCCCGGGAAGCGGCGAAGATTGTCGATGCTCGAGCTCATTGGGTTGCCGAACTTGTTAAGTGTAGATCTCGGAGGGAGACCCTCGAGGAGATTCATGCTTGCGGTTTTGATCTTACTGAAGAGGTAAGAAAGGCAAAAGAGCTCGAAGAGAAAGCTGAAGCCTTGGCTTCTGATGATGATGATAACGATGATGGTAGCAAAAGCGGGTCCGAGGGTGGGGAAGACCTCGGCTCATAAGCTTAGAGTCTAATTCTCATTACCTGTAAATTAATTACGTAGGTAATTCTGTATATATATGACAAGGTTGATTTTGCTTGTAGAGTTGATGATGATTCGAATATTAATGTAAACTCGTAGCTTTTCCAATATTTCAAATTCGATTGGGTCTTTGTTCGAACTTGGCAGCCCGTAGGCTCAACGGTCGATTGAGTATTTCGAATATGATATAGGAGTAGCCCGTAGGCTTAATGTTCGAGTGATTATTCCGAACTCGAGATAATGTGGAAGCCCGTAGGCTTAATATTCGAGTGATTATTTCGAACTCGAGATAATGTGGAAGCCCGTAGGCTTAATATTCGAGTGATTATTTCGAACTCGAGATTATGTGGTAGCCCGTAGGCTTAATATTCGAGTGATTATTTCGAACTCGAGATAATGTGGAAGCCCGTAGGCTTAATATTCGAGTTATTGTTAATTCTGGTTGCATAATAAATCTCAAGCCATTGTACATATGTTTTGGGGCAATCAAATATGAGCATGGTTTATTTTGACCATTTTGGCTCTTACAATTTTTTCTCTATTGTTGTGAGAAGATTTTGTTGCATCTGAACTCGATGTATTTGAGGGCCTGGTGCCCCCCCCGGTATTCGAGGCCGTTTGGGCTGAGGGTCGAAAGCCTCGGATACTGTTTTGTCAGCGCAGCACGATCGATGGTTGCCTCGTTAAAAACCTTACCGCAAAAAACCCATTTGGGAAAAGGCCGGTCTAAGGAAAAAAGAGTGCAACATGTGCTTTTGAGCAAAAGAATACTTCTGTTCTTTGTTCGAACTTCTGTACGGGACAGATGAATAAGGTCGGACCTTAGCATTAGTACTATTTTAGATATGATACATTCCAACTGCTTGATAGCTGTTTGCCGTTTATGATGCCGATCCTGTACGATCCTTTCCCAAAGTGCTCGAGCACCTGGTACGGTCCTTCCCAATTTGGTCCTAGTTTTCCTTCGTTTGGATTCCGAGTATTGATAGTGACTTTTCTTAACACCAAGTCTCCTGGCTTGAAGTGGCGAAGTTTAGTTCTTCGATTGTAATACCTTTCGATTCGTTGCTTTTGTGCGGCCAACCGGATGAGGGCAGATTCTCGTCCTTCGTCCAATAATTCAAGGCTGGTGTTCATAGCTTCGTTATTTGATTCTTCCGTCATGAATCGAAACCTGGGGCTGGGTTCTCTGACTTCGACTGGTATCAATGCTTCAGAGCCATATACTAAGGAGAATGGGGTCGCCCCTGTACTGGATTTCGATGTTGTTCGGTATGCCCAAAGGACTTCGGGCAGGATTTCTCTCCATTTTCCCTTAGCGTCGTTTAATCTCTTTTTCAGATTTTGAAGAATAGTTTTGTTTGTGGATTCGGCTTGTCCGTTTCCACTGGGGTGGTATGGGGTTGCTAGTATCCTTCTTATTTTGTGATCTTCGAAGAATTTTGTGATTTTACTGCCAATGAATTGCTTCCCATTATCACATACTATTTCGGATGGTATTCCGAATCGGCATATGATATGATCCCACAGAAAGTTGATAACCTCTTTTTCTCTTACTTTCTCGAACGCCTGCGCTTCAACCCATTTAGAAAAATAGTCAGTCACAAACAAAATAAATCTGGCTTTACCTGGGGCTGATGGCAGGGGTCCGACGATGTCCATTCCCCATTTTATGAACGGCCACGGTGATAGGACCGAGTGAAGTTGTTCTCCGGGCTGATGGATCATCGGAGCAAACCTTTGACATTTATCGCATTTACGAACAAATTCTTTTGCGTCTTTGCCCATATCGATCCAATAATACCCTGCTCTGATCACTTTTCGAACTAACATGTCGGCACCGGAGTGATTGCCAACGCCCTCGTGTACTTCCCGGAGGACGTAATTGGTATCTCCTGGACCTATGCATACCGCCATCGGTCCATCGAATGTTCTTCGATATAGCGTTCCGTCCGCAGTCAAGGTGAATCGAGCAGCTTTAGTTCTAAGGGTCCTGGACTCTTTGTGGTCTGAAGGGAGCTTTCCATCTTTTAGGTATTCAATATACTTATTTCTCCAATCCCAGGTTAAGCTAGTAGAATTTATTTCGGCATGCCCTTCCTCGATTACAGATCTTGAAAGTTGAACGACAGTTTCCGAGCTCAAATTATTCACCTCGACCGATGATCCAAATTTAGCAAGCGCATCGGCCTCGTTATTCTGTTCTCGAGGAACATGTCGTAGACTCCATTTTTTGAAATGGTTCAAAGTGACGAGCAGCTTGTCCAAATACCTTTGTATTCTGCCTTCTCGGACTTCGAAGGTTTTGTTTACTTGACTCATCACTAGCAAAGAGTCGCAATTGGCCTCAACAACCTCTGCTCCCAGATTCCTAGCTAGCTCGAGACCTGCAATCATTGCTTCATACTCGGCCTCATTGTTAGTTAAACTGATAGTTTTAATAGCTTGCCTGATAATGTTGCCCCCGGGAGATTTTAAAACTATGCCTAGCCCGGATCCCTTTACGTTCGAAGCCCCGTCCTTAAAGAGGATCCACGCCCTCGTTGATAAATTTGATTTTAACATTAGTTCTTTTTCGACTTCGGGTGCGAGGGTCGGCGTGAAATCGGCCATGAAATCTGCTAAAATTTGAGACTTGATGGTTGTTCGAGGTCGATATTCGATATCGTATCCGCTGAGTTCGATGGCCCATTTGGCTAATCGGCCCGATAGTTCGGGCCTATGCAAAATATTACGAAGTGGGCAGGTGGTTAATACGCTTATGGGGTGGCATTGGAAGTATGGTCGTAATTTCCTAGAGGCGCTAACCAACGCAAGCACCAATTTTTCTAAGTGCGGGTATCTAGTTTCCGCTTCCCCTAAAGTCCGACTTACATAGTAAACTGGAAATTGCGTACCTTCTTCCTCTCGAACTAGGACACTACTTATGGCGACTTCTGATACCGCCAAGTACAGGTAAAGTTTTTCGTCGGTTTTTGGAGTGTGCAGTAGTGGTGGGCTCGATAGATATCGTTTTAGTTCTTGCAATGCTAGTTGGCATTCCGGTGTCCAAACGAAGTCGTTCTTCTTTTTGAGTAGAGAGAAAAATTTGTGGCTTGGATCTGATGATCTCGAAATGAATCGGCCTAGGGCTGCTATTCTTCCTGTTAACCTTTGTACAGCTTTCACGCTGTTCACGATGGTGATGTCTTCAATGGCCTTGATTTTGTCAGGGTTAATCTCGATTCCCCGATTTGACACCATGAAGCCGAGGAACTTACCCGATCCGACTCCGAAAGCGCATTTTTCGGGGTTGAGCCTCATGTTGTATTTCCTCAGAATGTCGAACGTTTCCTGCAAATGGGTCAAATGGTCCTCTGCGCGCAGGGACTTGACTAGCATGTCATCAATATAGACTTCCATTGATTTACCTATTTGTTCTTCGAACATTCTATTTACTAGGCGTTGATAAGTAGCTCCTGCATTTTTTAGCCCGAAAGGCATTACGTTATAACAATATGTTCCACATCTGGTCACAAACGAAGTCTTTTCCTGGTCTTCCGGGTTCATCTGAATTTGGTTATACCCGGAATAGGCATCGAGAAAAGTAAGGATCTCGTGGCCGGCCGTGGCATCGATCAAGTGATCGATGTTGGGCAGTGGATAAGAATCTTTGGGGCATGCTTTGTTCAATTCCTTGTAATCTATACACATTCTAAGTTTGTTTCCCTTTTTAGGCACTACGACCACATTGGACAAAAAGGGCGTTATATCTCATATCGCCTTCGATCACGTGAAACTTTGTTTCCTGAATTGTTCCGGCGACGTTTATCGGTAGGGTTATCTCACCTTTGGTGGTTTCGCATGCCATATTGAATCCGTTTAAAACAAAAGTTGCGGATACGACCCGGTTTTGTAGGCCGAGCTGTTTTACGACCTTCGATCTGATGATATTCGCCGAGCTACCTAGATCAATTAACACATGCTTAATCTTAATTTTATTCATGAGTACGGATATTACCAGTGCATCGTTATAGGGTTGGATGATTCCCTCTGCATCTTCATCACTGAACGATAAAGTCCCTGGGGGAGTGTAATCTTGAATTCGAGGTCTCTTTTCCCTTACAATCGATGTTTTAGCGCGTTTGAGTATAGGTCCCTGAGGGGTATCGACGCCGCCGATGATCATGTGAATGATGTGCTGTGGCTCTTCTTCTTCGTTTTGTTTGCCGAAGTCCCTATTTTTAAAATGGTTCTTCGCCCTATCACTCAAAAATTCCTTGAGGTGCCCTTTGTTAAACAAGCAGGCTACTTCCTCTCTTAATTGTCTGCATTCTTCCGTTTTGTGACCATGGGTGCCATGATATTCGCATATTTGATTGGGATTCCTTTGGGCCGGATCGGTCTGCATGGGTCGAGGCCATCGGGTATCTTTGATGCGTCCGATGGCCGATACGATGGCGGATGCGTCGATGTTGAAATTATATTCCGATAATTGAGGAACTTCTACAGGATCGGCATGTTTGTCGAAACCTCTCTTGCTCATAAGTCCCCGAGAAGTTTGCCCCCGGTCATATCTGCGGTTATTCCTAACTATCTTATGCGCCGAACTGTGGTTCACCCGATCTGTGACGTACGGTTGATATCGGTCTTTGTTTGACCTTTGTTCTCTGTTGGTTTCCTTCAGAATTTTAGCGGTTGTGCGGTTCTGACGTGTGGGTTCATACAGAAATCTCAATTGATCATCTTCGACCCTGATTTTCGATTGGTACCGATTGTGTATATCCGTCCAAGTTATTGCAGGGTATTCGATCAAGCTTTGTTTTAGCCTACGTGATGCTGTCGAACTCAGTTCGTTCAACCCTTGGGTGAAAGCTTGTACGGCCCAGTCGTCTGTGACTGGTGGCAAATCCATGCGTTCCATTTGAAACCGGGATACGAATTCCCTTAGTATTTCGTCACCCCTATGTGTTACTTTGAATAGATCCGATTTCCTTGTTGCGACCTTCACGGCACCAGCATGTGCTTTTACGAACGAATCTACTAACATGGCAAAAGAATCGATAGAATTCGGTGGCAAGTTGTGATACCAGATCATTGCTCCTTTAGCGAGGGTCTCTCCGAACTTTTTCAATAATACGGACTCGATCTCATCATCTTCCAAATCGTTGCCTTTGATGGCACATGTATAGGAGGTGAGATGTTCGTTAGGATCGGTCGTGCCGTTATATTTGGGAATTACGGGCATACGGAACTTTTTTGGGATCGGCTTCGGGGCCGCGCTCGATGGAAAAGGCTTTTGTATGAATTTTTTCGAATCCAGCCCTTTTATCATGGGTGGAGCCCCCGAGATCTGATCGATCCTAGCATCATATGTCTCGAATTTTTTGTCGTTGGCTTCGACTCGCTTTGTTAGCTCCTCGAGCAGTTGAGCAATTTCAGGAGCGGTTCCTGATTTTCGCTCATTCGGTTTCATTGTGTCGGGTTCTGTTCTGAGTGTTACTTCTCGAAGAAGCGGATTGGAGTTTGGATTACTCCGCATATGAGTTTGGCTCTGCAACTGAGCTATCGCTACTTGTTGGGCTTGTAGCATTTCGAAAATCATGCGCAAGCTGACCCCGATTTCCCCCGTGCTGTGGGTGTCTCGGGCTATGGGTCGAGCGCCACCCTGAACGCTTTTTTCGTGCTCGGAACGTTGATTCGCTTCTAGAGCAATTCGTGAATTGATATCTATTGATACTTCGGCTCGAATTTTGGGTTCCTCGATTCGAGCCTCGTTGACATTGTTGGGTAGCCTTTCGGCCACGGGCATCATGTTGTTGGTTTCATCCTGAATGTCGGCTTCGAGGTCGATTGGGATAGCCATTGCTGACGTGAAGTTGTAAGCTGGAGTGTGCTGTATATTTGTATCAAATAATCACTTGTTATCCTTAGCCCCACGGTGGGCGCCAAACTGTTTACCCGAAAAATCGGATAAAGTTGAATTTATATATAGTTCTAAGGGCAAGTAGATTCTTCTGATATGAAAATAACAATGCACGTATTTATGTTGCGAAAATAGGAGATGATGAACAGAGATATTAGGTGAACTTTTGAAAAATAAACACAATGAATTCTTAATCCCCCGTGAATAGGTGTCTTCTATTACAAACTCTCCTCCTCTTTATAGCCAAGGATTGCTACTTTATCTATAGCAACATAATGGAATAAATATTACTAGTGGAGGACCCATGATGGTATGTCTCCTCCTCAATTCCCGCAGAGATCTCTCCTTTGGTGCGGTTGTAACAGCTTTTGTCTGTGAACTCGATACCGCTTCGAGCTCGATACCGAATCAGAACCTCGGTCTTGATTTCGAGCTAGGTGATCACTTTTAGGCATCGATGCTCGGGACCTGTATCGACCGATGCTACCTCATTCGATTCGAGCGCCCGGGCTCGACGCCCCCGTCTCGGAACATGCTCGGGGTTTCCATGAAGGCACCCCTCGATTGAAAACCCATCCTCGATCGATCTTTACGACCGAGGATCGGTTTTAACCGTATACACTATCCATAGTGATGAATATTTAAACAGAAAAATCGAAGATTGCACTGAAGGAAGAAGAAGCTGAGGTTTCTTTCTTTTATTTAAAATAACTCAATCATCGAAAACAAATACAACCCAAAAATACAAATCCTCAGAGTCTCGTACGAAAAATCCAAAGCCAACACAATACAACAAGAAATACAAAACACTGAATATTAAGTCAAATAATACATCACGGAGAACACAAGAATTTACAAATTACGAAAAAATAAAATAACCAAAGGCAAGTGCAGCCATAGAGAAATATCAACAAAGGGCACTCCCAAGGTACCGCCTCGTAGTCCCAAATCATAAATAAATTTCAACAAAGGGCACTCCCGAGGTACCGCCTCATAGTCCCAAATTATAAATAAATTCACAATATTTTCTTATATCACCGCGGGAGCCTTCACATTTTAGTTTTAAAAATCATTTTTTTCTGAAATAGCTAGCATCCCGTGTTTTAGTCACTCTTATCACACCACATGGCTTCCAGTAGTTCCCCTACTAGTCACGCGTATCAACCCCCCTCCCTTATCTCACCGCATGCGTTTCAACACCCAGACCTTATACCATCGCATGTGTATCAATATCACAATATATCACAATTCGCACCTTAAGTGCCCGATTATCACAGCATAACACAACTTGCACTTCAAGTCCTCAAATATCATAACATATTATAAATTGCACAACAAGTGCTCAAATATCAAAACATATCACAAATTGCATATCAAGTGCTCAAATATTACAACATATCAAAAATTGCACATCAAGTGCTCAAATATTACAACTTGCCACAGAAATCAACAATACATTATTCTCCACAATAAGGAGCTCATGGCTCGACCATAATGTGCACAAAATCTTTAAAAAAATTTGGGAGTGAACAACTCAACAAAATAATATTTCACAATTTAACACTTTGCCTTAGTATGATTTACGGCCTTTATAACTCAATATCAATTTCAACAGCATGAACTGGAAAGTAATTCATCAAGGAACAATGTCCTCTTTAATCCAAATTTATTTGGCAAATAGATTAATGCTTCATTTTAAAATTATTTAATAAATTATTTGCAAATGAAGAATCCATAAAGAAATTATCTCCAGAAAATATCACCTCAACAAAAATACGGGATTCACATAAAATCAAGGTGACATTCACACCAAATCATCATATAAATATAAATTCAACAAACAAGGATTTAGGCATGATAGATAGAGGATTTAACAAGTGCCAATAATTTCCAATTTAGTACATAAAGGCGTCTAAGAATTTTAGCCGATATAATTTGCACATATAAACCAAGTACGTACTCGTCATCTCGCGTACATGGTTTTCAATTATACAGTTTTTCACATAAGACTCAATGCCTAAGGGGCAATTCCCCCACTCAAGGCTAGGCAAGATACTTACCTTTTTGAAGTTAGGTCGATATTCCAAAATCGTCTTCTTGCTTGAATTGACCTCCGGGGCCCGTATCTCGGAATTAAAAAGTCAATCAAAAGTCAATGCGGGGCCCGTATTTTGGAATCCGACAGAATTTTATGAAATCCGATCACTCATTCAGATACGAGTCTAACCATACCAATTTTATCAAATTCTGATAACGAATCGTCCTCCAAATCTATATTTTTCGTTTTTGAAAGGTTTTACAATTTTCCCCAATTTCCAACTCAATTCACTGATTAATTAAATAATGAAGATAACAACGGATTCGTGTAATATATCCAAAACTAAGTTAGAATCACTTACCCCGAAGAATTCATTGAAAATCCCCTGAAATATCGCCACAAACCGAGCTCCCAAAGTCCAAAAATAAAAAATGAGATGAAACCCTAGTTCATATAGTACAAAATCTGACCCCCATTGTGCTGACCGCACATTTATTTGTGCGGCCGCACATCCCAGGTTCTGCGGCCGCAATCCAAATTATGTGGCCGCACTTCTGCAACTCTGCACTACTAGGCTTCAGTAAATTGACAATAACTTTCTCTATAAGTGTCCAAATGATAATTAGTTTACCTTTCTAGAAACTAGATTCAAAGGACTACAATTTTTGTTTTTGAATCATCTCCCAATTCCTTGTATATTAAAGGATATAAGCCTCCGAAGTCGGACCAGCGAACCATCGAAATTACCTTTTGGTGGACCGCACAATTTCAACTGCGGACAACATAATTTCAAGTGCGGTCCGCATAATTACCACTGCCTCCGCACTTTGGGAGTTTGCGGCCGCACATTCGTACTCTAAAATGTGCCCTCTGCACTTCAATTGTCCCATAACATCATCAGAGTGTCAAAATGCCTAAACTCGTTCAAAACTCACCCCGAAACTAACCCGAACCACTCGGGACCTCAACCAAACATACCAACAAGTCCTAAAATATAACATGGACTTGCTCGAGGACTCAAACCACACCAAACAATGTCAAAACTACGAATCACACCACAAATCAAACTCATAAATTTTCAAATCTTCCAACTTCCAGAACTCGTGCCGAAACATATCAAATCAATCCGAAATGACTTTAAATTTTGCACATGAGTCATAAATGACATAATGGAGGTATTCAAATTTTCAGAATTGGATTCCGGCCCCGATATCAAAAAGTCAACTCCCCGATCAAACGTCCAAACTTAAATTTCTATTTTAGCAATTTCAAGTCTAATTTAGCTACGTGCTTCCAAATAATTTTCCGTATACGCTCCTAAGTCCAAAATCATCATACGGAGCTATTGAAATCATCAAAACTCTATTCTAGGGTCGTTTGCTCAAAAGTCAACTCTTTGATCAACTCTTTTCTTTTAAGCTTCTTAAATAAGAATTGTTCTTCCAATTTGATTCTGAATCATCCCAAAATCAAACTCGACCACACACACAAGTCATAATACACATCACAAAGCTTCTTGGGACCTTAAGTTGTTGAACGAGATGCTAATTCACAAAATAACAAGTCGGGTCGTTACAATACATGGCGCGAATACATGCGCGTACAGCTGACGACCCTGATTTATACGGGCTTTTTACTGTTGTATTCATGAATACAACAACGTGAATATAGCGAATACACTACTGTAACAACTGAATAGTAGCTATCGGAAGTAATTATGTATATGGTAGTTATAGGAAGTTAATAGCCACTAAATAATAGTGGTTTCTAAAATTTCTCTTTAATTTATTATTTTCTATGAAAAACAAGGGTGTAAAGGATCATCACAAAGTGGGCTTACAATTGAGGTTACACGTGAATTACAAGCCCAGCACAAAGATGATGTTGTACACCAGGGTCATTCTTATGCTTCTTTATTTGTCAATTTTAAAAGAAGGAAAATGCAGCAGTCAGGCCACAAAATTAAAATGAAAAGAAATAGGATTTTAGCAACCACTTAAGGATTATCAAATAAGGGCAGTAAAATAGCTTCACTGTAAGTTATACTCATAACATGAAGCATAGGGGAATACATATACATCATTGTCTTTAACTTTTGGTAGCAATGAGATGAAAAAATATTGGGATTTGAAGAATAGCTAATGTTTGTCATTTAAATTCCATCACGACCACTTTTCAAAGGGAACAAAGTGATTTGGATAGCTTACAAGTCAACAACGAAAATCCCAGCAATCCTTGAAGGATTAGGTAGAAACAAATCGCGAGGTTGGGGCATATTAACAATCAAATGTAGGTGGTGGACTACAATGGTATAGTAGTGAAATTCTTGCATCAGATCTTTAAGTTTGGATTCAAGGTAAGTTTTAAGTGTAACGACCTGGCCGGTCGTTTTGAGTGTATTAGCCCCGATCCCCTATTTACTTCTTTTTCCGTATCTATTTCTGCTTATGTGACTTGTCGGGAGGTCTTGTTTTTGGATTCGGAGTGTTTTGGGACACGTAGTCCCTAAAATAAAAGTTTAAGTCTTAGGATTTTGACCGTAGTCGGAATTGTGTAAAGACGATTCTGAAATGGAGTTTCGCCGGTTCAGTTAGCTCCGTTGGGTGATTTTGGACTTTGGAGCATGTCCGGACTGTGAATTTGAGGTCTGTAGCTAATTCAGGCTTGAAATGGCGAAAATCGAATTTTTGGGAAGTTTGACCAGGGGTTGACTTTTTGATATCAGGGTCGGATTCTGATTTTTGGAAGTTGGAGTAGGTCCGTGATGTTGAACATGACTTGTGTGCAAAATTTGAGGTCAATCGGACGTTGTTTGATAGATTTCGGCATCGGTTGTAAAAATTTGAAGTTTCAAGTTCATCAAGTTCATTAAGTGCAAAATTTGAGGTCAATTTTTGGTTGTTGTTTGATGTGATTTGAAGGTTGGACTAAGTTCGTATGGTATTTTAGGACTTGTAGGTATGTTTGGTTGAGGTCTCGGGGGCCTCGGGTTGATTTCGGGTGGATAACAGATCATTTTGGACTTAGGAGAGATATTAGATTTTCTGGTATTTTTGTTGCAGACTTTTCTTCATCGCGTTCGCGAGAGATGTCCCGCGATCGCGTAAGGCCTTGGAGAGGCCAGCTTGATGTCATGACCCAAAATCTATTAAGGTCGTGATGCCGCCGGACACCGCGGTCAGACAAGCCAAAAATAAATACTTAATTTAGTTCTCATTTTTAATATTTCTGTAATCATATTTCCTTCAATTAAATAGTAAAAGATGGAGTTTACAAAATAAATAATAATATCTCTATTAATTCCAACACAGTGCAACCCATAATTGCCCAAAATCCGGTGTCACAAGTGCATGAGCATCAACTAGGAATATAAAATAAAATACAACATTCTGTCCGGAATACAAATTGGACAGGAAAATATAAATACTCTGAAAGAGACTCTGCTGGATGCGGACTCATAACGTGGAATGCAGCTCACCTAAATCCCCGCAATAATCGTGCCTCTGCGCCCACGAGGCCACTAAACATATATGCACCTGCACAAAATGTGCAGCAGTGTAGCATGAGTACATAAATCAATGCATACCCAGTAAGTATCCCGCCTAACCCCGAAGAAGTAGTGACGAGGGGTCGATTTCGACACTTACTAAGGGCTAACAATATGATCATATGAAATTCTAATTAAGCATGATATATATAACAATAAAACTCAGAACAAGAAATAACTGAACAATTCATCTCCCTATTTAAGGACCCAAATCATTCCCTTCATTTAAAACATATAATCTTTCAAATAATGAATTTATACAAATTATAAAGGGAACTTCCAGTTCTATTATCACACACGAATACCACCGAAGACGTTCGGCCCGATCCAACATAAATGTAAACTGTGCACCGTCGAGGGTCGAACAACGCGAACCATAGATGCATCTATTACCCCGCTCACGAATCATACATGCGATGCGGTCAAATATAAATTTATCAATAAATCATAAACCTTTCTTGATTCTTTTCAAAATAAAGACAATTCGACTCGAAACTTTTAAATCCTTAAAAATCCTCAACTTAGTTCCAATTGATATAGTTAACAACTATAATCAGATAACGGTGTCCACAAGCATAGTGTAAACCTAAAACTACCCGAACACAAACAGGAATAGTAGCTACGTACGGACTCTCGTCACTTCGTGCGTACGTAGCCCCCACAAATAACAACATATATTAATTAATTTCACATATGGGGTAAATTCCCACTTACAATATTAGAAAAGAGACTTACCTCGCTCCGAAATTCTATAACCGGCTCCCAAGCCCTTCCAACAATTCAAACTGATGCCCAACGCTCCAAAACTAGTGAATAAATGTGTAAACCCATAAATATATACTCTAATACTCATTATAATTCAATTTACAACAATTCCTAACTCCACTTAAAAAGTCGATAAAAATCACCCACGGGCCCGGATTTTGAAAGTTTTTGAAGATAAACTTTACCCATGACACCACGAACTCAAATATATAATTTATTCCAAATTCCATGTCCAATTTCGTGGTCAAAATCCAAAAATATCTATTTCTAGGTTTTCTACCAAAATCCCAAATTTCTACAAATTTTCAAGTTTAAATCCTTATATAAACCATATATTTAAGTCTCAATATGTGGGAATCACTTACCTTGACATAGATGATGAAAATCCCCTTTCCAAAAGCTCCAAAAATCGCCCATCCAAAAGAAAAATGGAGGAAAATAACCAAATCTCGTCTTAAAATGACACTGCCCAACCCGACTTCTCGCTTTTGCAGTCCAACAGCCGCTCCTGCAGCTCCGCATCTGCGGAAATAACCTCGCAGATGCTTTTTCCCCCTTAGCCGGCTCCTCCGCTTCTGTGATCAGCGACTCGCTTCTGCGAGACCGCTTCTGCGGTGCATGCGCCGCACCTGCGCCCATCGACTGCTCCTGTGTTGCCAATTTCGCACCTGCGCCTTCGCAGGTGCGCCCAAATGTTCCGCACCTGCGATTTCTGACCAGGCTCCTCTCCTTCGCACCTACGGCCTTTTTCATGTAGGTGCGATTGCACTAGGTATCAGCTTCCTCAGCATTTCATCCAAGGTTAAACTCGATCCGTTAACTATACGGAAACCACCCGAGGCCCTCGGGACCTCAACCAAATATACCAACACGTCCCAAAACACATCACGAACTTAGTCGAGCCTTTAAATCACATCAAACAATGCTAAAACAAGAATCACCCTCCAATTCAAACTTAGTGAACTTTGAAACTTTAACTTCTACAATCGATGACTAAACCTATCAAATCACGTCCGATTGACCTCAAATTGTACACACAAGTCACATTCGACATTACAGACCTATTCCAACTTCTAGAATTAGAAATCGACCCTGATACTAAAAATTCCACTTTCGGTCAAACTTCTCAAAAACCTTCAAATTTCTAACATTCGCCAAATGGCCCCAAAATGACCTACGGACCTCTGAATCCACTTTCGGACGCACTCCCAACATCAAAATTGCCATACGAAGCTATTCCCAGTTGAAATGCACTTCAACCCAAATTTACGAAATTATTTCAAAATGCCAACTTCTACAATAGGTGCCGAAACATACCCGGGTCATCCACAACCCGATTCGGACATACGCCCAAGCCCAAAATTATCATTCAAACCTGTTGGAACCTTCAAATCCTGATTCCTAGATTGTTTACTCAAAATCACCCTTTAGTCAATTCCTCCAACTTAAACCTTCCGAAATTAGAATTTTCTTCTAAATCCACTACGAACTTCCTGAAATTAAATTTTAACCACGCGTACAAGTCATAATACCTGAAGTGAAGCTGCTCAGATTCTCAAACCACCGAACGATGCGCTAGAGCTCAAATTGGCCTGTCGGGTCGTTACACTAGAGTTGTTCTTCGCGTTCACGAAGATGGGGACGCATTCACAAAGGTGTGGTCTATGTGTGCATCGCGAACGCGGGAGTGGTGTCACATTTGCGAAGAGGAGTGAGGTAGTTGGAGACCCCAAGCCCTTGGTCTACGCGTTCGCGGGGCAGGGGTCGCGTTCGCGAAGAGTTAAGTTGAGGGGCAGGCAGATTGGTCCACGCGAACCTGAGAGGGTGGTCGCGTTCGCGATGAAGGTGCATCTGGGCAGATTTAAAAGATTAGAAACGAGGTTTTCGAGTTCACATCATAAAATTGAAGTGGGAGCTCGGTAGAAGGCAATGTTTGGAGATATTTTTGCGTGGGTGTTTGGGGTAAGTTTTCCTATCCAATTTTGGTCAAATCCCATGATTATGCCTTTAATTCCACCATCTAATTTGTGATTTGGGGTGAAAATTTGGGAAAAAGAGGAAGCATTCTTGATTTAGATTTTTGAGGTTTTGAATAGGATTTTGTTAGAGGATTTGGGTATTTGATATGGCTAGACTCGGGAGAGAATGGGCTTTCGGGTTTTGCGACTTTTGTCAGATTTTGAGACGTGGGCCCGGGGGCCGGTTTGAGTCTATTTCGGATTTTGGCTTATAATTTCTTGTTTTTCTTGTAGAATTGATTCTTTTAGACTATATTAATTATATCGTACTGCTTGTGTCTAGATTTAGGGTGTTTGGAGATTGATTCGAGGGGAAAAGGCACTGCGGAGTAGGATTTTGCGCGGTTTGAGGTAAGTAACAGTTTTAAATTTGGTCCTGAGGGTATGAAACCTCGGATTATCGGATTAAGTGAGTATTTTGGAGGAGACGCACATTCTAGGTGATGGGCGTGGGGGCTTGCACCGTAGGAATTGGGACTCGGTCCATTCCGTGAAACTGTAAAGTTGAATAACTTGTAGCTAGCTATATGCTCTCCCTGTGTTACAGAAATTTGACTGCAAATCATGTTAGAAATCATGCTTAGGCTATTTGATGGTACTATTGGGACTTGCAGAGGTCGCGTACTTGTTGAATTACTTGCTAATTGTTGTCTTGTACTCAGTCATGGTTTTACTCGTGTATCATATCTTAGCCTCTTCTTGATTCTTGTTGATACACTATGTTACCTTTGTTTGTGTCGATCCTTGTGATATCCGAGATCCCGAGAGACTAGAGAGGTTGATGACTGAGTGAGGCCGAGGGCTTGTCTGTGAGGTATTGTTACTATGGCACGTGAGTTATCCGTGCGGATCTACATATTGATACTATAGCACGTGAGTTGTCCGTGCAGCACATGATATGTCCGTGCGGATATAGCGCTTGGGCTGAAAGGAGCCCCTCTGGAGTCTGCACACTCCCAGTGAGCGCATGTACCTATTGAGTGTGAGTACTGAGGGCTGAGAGCTGAGTGATTTGAGCTGTTGTGACGAGTTGAGTGACTGTTGCCCTGAGAGGCTGTACTTGGTTTTTCATTTGTTGATGAACTTAGTTGCTATTTGTCATTGTTGTGAAATTTCCTAAAAGATCCTATATCTGGATTACCTGAACTTTAACTGTATAAAACTGATTGGACTTAAACTGCCGGATGTGAAAGCATGTCTATTCTTTGCTGGAATTATTGAAAATGAATTGTAATTGTATAGCTCGTCACTGCTTCTCAGTTCCTTATTTATTTCTGTTACTTGCTGAGTTGGTTGTACTCATGCTACACCCTGCACTTCATGTGCAGATCCAGGTGTGTTTGATCACGAAGGTCGTTGAGTTCGTGCGCGATCAAGTATCAGAGACTACGAGGTAGCTGCCAGCGTCCGCGGACCTTGTCTCTCCTTCTATTCTTTCTTTCTTTCTTTCTTTATTTCTTTCCTTTATTGATACTTAGACGCTATTTTTATTAGACTGGATATCTAGATGCTCATGACTTGGTGACACCCCAATTTTTGGGGCTATCTTTCCGCATTTTATTTTGAATTCAACTCCAGTTTTTGTAAACATTTCTTGTATGAAAAAGCTTTGAATTATCCTTTTTATGAAATATTGAAGTATTTTGAAAGGCCGACTTGCCTAGTACCATCGATAGGCTATCGAACCCTTAGGAAATTTCACATTCCTGAGTTCTTGTCGTGCGAATCTTATGATTCTAGTAACTAAATTTTTATTGTTCTAATTCTCTCAGAGATGGTGAGGACGCGTACTACGGGGCAGGATGGACAGCCACCGGTACCACTAGTCAGGGTCGTGAGAGGCTGAGGTCGCGGTAGGGGCATAGGTATAGCTCGCACCGTAGCTAGGGAAACACCTGCAGATCCACCAGTTGCCCCAGTTCAAGAGCAAACTCCAGTTGTGGATGAGCCTGTGGGACCAGCTCAGGCACTATCCGTGCCCATTGTGATTCCAGGCCTTCATGAGGCCTTAGCTCAGATTCTGACCGCGTGTACCAGTCTTGCTCAAGCGGTCTCTGTTCCGACTGCAGCAGCCACTTCTCAGGCCAGGTGAGGTTCTTAGACTCCCGCCGACTGCACACCAAAGCAGGTGGTACAGGGACTCCAGACACCGGGGGCACCACTAGCCCAGCCGGTTGCAGCTTCTCAGAACTATGTAGTTCCTGTCATGCCTGATGATGAGCAGCATAGATTAGAGAGGTTTGGGAGACTCCAGCCTCTATCTTTTAGTGGTACCGAGGGAGAGAATGCACAGGGCTTCTTGGACAGGTGTCAGAGGATACTCCGTATAGCAGGTATTCTAGAGACCAGTGGGGTCTCGTTCACTACTTTTCAGCTCCCTCGGGATGGCTTCAGTTGGTTGGAGGCTTATGAGAGGCGTAGGCCGGTCGACACAGCACCCCTTACCTGGCAACAGTTCTCCGGTCTATTCCTGGAGAAGTTCGTGCCTCAGTCCCGTAGAGAGGAACTACGCAGGTAGTTCGAGCATCTTTGTTAGGGTGATATGTCCGTGACGCTGTATGAGGTGAGATTTTCAGAGTTGGCCTGTCATGATATCTGGTTGGGAGAGGATCATGAGGTTTATAAATGGCCTCACTTTTTAGCTGCGATTGCTTATGACTAGAGAGAGAGTGTGTCTGGTGCTACTTTCGATGAGGTTGTCGAATTGCTCGTCAGATTGAGATGGTTCGCAGCCAGCAGCGGGTTGAGAGGGAGGCCAAGAGGCCTCGTGGCCAGGGTGGATTCAACGGTGTTCCGCTGGGGGATAGTTCTACCACGGTAGGGGTCGTCCTTTCAAACATGCTCAGATGGATCACCCAGTTCACCATGGTGCATCATCTAGCCACGGGTCACATAGTTATCAGCAGGGCCAGTCGTCGTTCAGTGCACTACTGGAGCAGAGTTCTCACCATGCCTCGTCAGCTCAGGTTTCCACGGGTAGTTCCTCTGGGCATCAGGAGTAGCAATTCCGTCAGAGGAGGGGTTGTTTCAAGTGCAGAGATTTTGGTCACATTAAGAGAGATTGCCCTAGGTTGTTGAGTGGGGCTCCACAGCAGAGTACTCTGCCAATGGCACCAACACCAGCAACAGTAACTCCACCACCCGTCCAGCCATCTTGAGGTAGGGCTCAATCAGCTAAGGGTCGCCCGAGAGGGGGAAGTCGATCAGGGGGTGGCCAAGCCCGTTTCTATGCTCTCCCTGCCAGACCAGATGCCATTGCTTCAGATGCTATGATTACATGTATTGTCTCAGTTTGCCACAGAGATGCTTCTGTATTATTTGACCCTGGTTCCACTTATTCATATGCGTCCTCGTATTTTCCTCATAATCTGGATATGCCCCGTGAGTCTCTAGTTTCATCTGTTCATGTGTTTACACCGGTGGGCGATACTATTATTGTGAACTGTGTATATCGATCATGTGTGGTGACTATTGAGGCTCTGGAGACTAGAGTAGATCTTTTGCTGCATAGTATGGTCGATTTTGATGTGATATTGGGTATGGATTGGTTGTCTCCATGTCATGCTGTTTTAGATTGTCACGCTAAGACCGTGACGTTAGCGATGCCGGGGTTGCCGAGAGTTGAGTAGAGCAGTTCTATAGACTATGTTCCTAGTAGAGTGATTTCATACTTGAAGGCTCAGCGGATGGTTGAGAAGGGTTGTCTATCCTATTTGGCTTTTGTGAGGGATGTTAGTACAGAGGTCCCTCCTATTGATTTTGTTCCTATGGTGTGTGATTTCCCGGATGTGTTTCCTGCAGACCTGCCGGGCATGCCGCCTGATAGGGACATTGACTTCGGTATTGATTTGGTGCCGGGCACTCAGCCCATTTCTATTCCACCGTATCGTATGGCACCGGCGGAGTTGAAGGAGTTGAAGGAACAGCTTCAAGAACTCCTTGATAAAGGGTTTATTCGGCCTAGCGTATCACCTTGGGGTGCACCAGTTTTTTTTGTAAAGAAGGATGGTACTATGAGGATGTGCATTGATTACATACAGTTGAACAAGGTCACAGTCAAGAACAACTATCCTTTGCCACGTATTGATGATCTATTTGACCAGCTTCAGGGAGTGAGGGTGTTCTTCAAGATTGATTTGAGGTCAGGGTATCACCAACTGGAGATTCAGAATTTGGATATTCTTAAGGCAGCTTTCAGGACCCGATATGGCCATTATGAGTTCCTTGTGATGTCTTTTGGGATGACCAACGCCCCAACAGTGTTCATGCATTTGATGAACAGTGTGTTTAAGCCTTATCTTGACTCGTTCATTATTGTATTCATTGATGATATCCTGGTGTACTTTCTTAGCCAGGAGGAGCATGCCCAATATCTGAGGATTATGTTACAGCGTTTGAAGGAAGAGAAGCTTTATGCAAAGTTCTCCAAGTGTGAGTTTTGGCTCAGTTCAGTGGCGTTCTTGGGGCACGTGGTGTCGAGTGAAGGTATTCAGGTAGATCCGAAGAAGATAGAGACGGTTCAGAGTTGGCCCAGACTGTCCTCAGCCATGAAGATTCGGAGCTTTCTTGGGTTGGCGGGCTATTACCGTCGTTTTATGGAGGGTTTCTCATCTATTGCAACGCCCTTGACCAAATTGACCCAAAAGGATGCCCCTTTCAAGTGGTCGGATGAGTGCGAGGATAACTTTCAGAAGCTCAAGATTGCTTTGACCACGGCTCCAGTTCTAGTTCTACCATCAGCTTCTGGTTCTTACACATTGTATTGTGATGCCTCATTGATCGATATTGGGTGTGTTCTAATGCAGGAGGGTAGAGTGATTGCTTATGCTTCACACCAGTTGAAGTCCCATGAGAAGAACTATCTTGTCCATGGCCTTGAGTTAGCAGCTATTGTTCACGCCTTGAAGATTTGGCGGCACTATTTGTACGGGGTCCATTGTGAGATTTACACTAATCATCGGAGTTTACAGCATCTGTTCATACAGAAGGATCTTAACTTGCGTCAGCGGAGGTGATTGGAGCTTCTTAAGGACTGTGATATCACCATTTCGTACCATCCGGGGAAGGCCAATGTAGTGGCCGATGCCTTGAGTCGCGGGGCAGGGAATTTAGGGAGCTTAGCATATCTTCCAGTAGTAGAGAGGCCATTGACATTGGATGTTCAGGCCTTAGCTAGCCAGTTTGTTAGATTGGATATTTCTGAACCGAGTCGAGTATTGGCTTGTGTGGTCTCTCCGTCTTCTCTTTATGATCATATCAGGGAGCGTCAGTGTGATGACCCCCATCTGCTTGTCCTTAAGGACACAGTCCAGCACGGTGGTTCTAAGAAGGTCACTATTGGGGATGATGGTGCATTGAGGATGTAGGGCAGGCTATGTGTGCCCAATGTAGATGGTTTGCATGAGCTGATTCTCTAGGAGGCTCACAGTTCACGGTATTCTATTCATCTGGGTGCTGCTAATATGTATCAGGACTTGAGACAGCATTACTTGTGGAGGAGAATGAAGAAGGACATAGTGGAGTATGTAGCTCAGTACTTATATTGCCAGTAGGTGAAGTATGAGTATCAACGACCAGGTGGGTTGCTTCAGAAGTTAGAGATTCTGGAGTGGAAATGGGAGCGGATCACTATGGATTTCGTTGTTGGGCTTTCATGGACTCAGCGGAGGTTTGATGCAGTTTGGGTGATTGTGGATAGGCTGACCAAGTCAGCTCATTTCATTCCTGTGATGACTACCTATTCTTCCGAGCAACTAGCTCGAATGTATATCCGCGAGATTGTCAGGCTTCATGGCGTACCAGTATCTATCATCTCTGACCAGGGTACGCAGTTTACATCATGGTTCTGGAGGGCCGTACAACATGAGTTGGGTACTCGAGTGGAGTTGAGCACAATATTTCACCCTCAGACAGACGGATAGTCCGAGCACACTATTCAGATAATAGAGGATATGCTCTGTGTGTGTAATGGAGTTTGGGGGCTCGTGGGATTAGTTCTTGCCACTAGCGGAGTTTGCCTACAACAACAATTATCAGTCGAGCATCCAGATGGCACCGTATGAGGCTCTGTATGGTAGGCAGTGTAGGTTTTCGGTGGGTTGGTTCGAGCCGAGCGAGGCTAGATTATTGGGTACAGACTTGGTTCAGGATGCTCTGGAGAAGGTTAAGGTGATTCAAGATAGACTACGCATAGCCCAGTCCAGACAAAAGAGTTATGCGGACCGGAAGGTTTGTGATGTTGCATTCATGGTTGGGGAGCAGGTTTTGCTCCGGGTGTCACCCATAAAGGGTGTTATGAGGTTCGGGAAGAAGGGAAAGCTAGGCACGAGGTTTATCGGCCCATTTGAGGTATTGCGACGTGTTGGGGGGGTTGATTATGAGCTTGCCTTGCCTCTCAGTCTAGCAGAAGTTCATCCAGTATTCCATGTTTCTATGCTCCGGAAGTATCACAGCGATCCGTCTCACGTGTTGGATTTCAGCTCAGTCTAGTTGGACAAGGATTTATCTTATGATGAGGAGCTGGTGGCGATCTTGGATAGGTAGGTTCGAAAGCTAAGGTCAAAGAACATTGCTTTCGTGAAGGTTCAGTGGAGGGGTCAGCCGGTGAAGGAGGCGACTTGGGAGATTGAGCATGATATGCGCAGCCGTTATCCTCATCTTTTTACCACTTCAGGTATGTCTCTATGCTCGTTCGAGGACGAACGATTGTTTTAAGAGGGGGAGGATATAACGACCCAGCCGGTCATTTTGAGTGTATTAGTCCCGATACCCTATTTACTGCTTTCCCTGTATCTGTTTCTACTTATGTGACTTGCCGAGAGGTCTTGTTTTTTGTTTCGGAGTATTTTGGGACACGTAGTCCCTAAAATGGAAGCTTAAGTCTTAGGATTTTGACTGTAGTAGGAATTGTGTGAAGACGACTCCGAAATGGAGTTTCGTCGGTTCCGTTAGCTCCGTTGGATGATTTTGGACTTTGGAGCGTGTCCGGACTGTGAATTTGAGGTTTGTAGCTAATTTAGGCTTGAAATGGCGAAAGTTGAATTTTTGAAAAGTTTGACCGGGGGGTTGACTTTTTTATATCGGGGTCGTATTCTGATTTTCGGAAGTTGGAGTAGGTTCGTAATGTTGAACATGACTTTGTGCAAAATTTGAGGTCAATCGGACGTGGTTTGATAGGTTTCGGCATCGGTTGTAGAAATTTAAAGTTTCAAGTTCATTAAGTTTGGATTGGAGGGTGATTCGTGTTTTTGTTGTTGTTTGATATGATTTGAAGGCTGGACTAAGTTCGTATAATGTTTTAGGACTTGTAGGTATGTTTGGTTGAGCTCCCGGGGGCCTTGGGTTGATTTCGGGTGGTTAACGGATCATTTTGGACCCCAGGCCCTTGGTCTACGTGTTCGCGGGGCAGGGGTCACGTTCGCGAAGGGTGATGTTGGTAAAGCTTCACGTTCGCAAACTTATGGTCATGTTCGCGAAGAGTTAAGTTGAGGGGCAGGCAGATTGGTCCAATCGAACGCGAGAGGATGGTCGCATTCATGATGAAGGTGCATCTAGGCAGATTTAAAAGATTAGAAAGAAGGGTTTCGAGTTCATATCATAAAATTGAAGTGGGAGCTCGGTAAAAGGCGATTTTTGGAGAGATTCTTGCGTGGATGTTTGGGGTAAGTGATTCCTATCCAATTTTGATCAAATCTCATGATTATGCCTTTAATTCCACCATCTAATTTGTGATTTGGGGTGAAAATTTTGAGAAAAAGAGAAAGAATTCTTGAGTTAGATTTTTGAGGTTTTTAATGGGATTTTGTTAGCGGATTTGAGTATTTTATATGGTTAGACTCGGGAGTGAATGGGCTTTCGGGTTTTGCGACTTTTGTCAGATTTCGAGACGTGGGCCCAAGGGCCGGTTTGAGTCTATTTCGGATTTTGGCTTATAATTTTGTGTTTTTCTTGTGGAATTGATTTTTTTTGCCTATATTAATTATATCGTGGTGCTTGTGGCTAAATTCAGGGCGTTTGGAGATTGATTCAAGGGGAAAAGGCATTGCGGCGTAGGATTTTGCGCGGTTTGAGGTAAGTAACAGTTTTAAATCTGGTCATGAGGGTATGAAACCCCGGATTATCAAATTATGTGAGTATTTTGGAGTGACACACATGCTAGGTGACAGGCGTGGGGGCGTGCACCGTAGGAATTGGGACTTGGTCCATTTCGTGAAACTGTAAAGTTGAATAACTTGTTGCTAGATAGATGCTCTCCCTGTGTTATAGAAATTTGACTGCAAATCATGTTAGAAATCATGCTTAGGCTATGTGATGGTACTATTGGGACTCGTAGAGGTCGCGTACTTGTTGCATCATTTGCTAATTGTTGTCTTGTACTCAGTCATGGTTTTACTCGCGTATCATATCTCAGCCTCTTCTTGATTCTTGTTGATACACTATGTTATCTTTGTTTGGGCCGATACTTGTGATTTCCGAGAACCCGAGAGACTAGAGAGGTTGATGACTGAGTGAGGCCGAGGGCCTGTCTGTGAGGTATTGTTACTATGGAACGTGAGTTGTCCGTGCGGATTCACATATTGATAATATAGCACGTGAGTTGTCCGTGCAGCACGTGAGTTATCCATGCGGATATAGCGCTTGGGCTGAAAGGATCCCCTCCGGAGTCTGCACACCCCCAGTGAGCGCAAGTACCTATTGAGTGTGAGTACTGAGGGCTGAGAGGCAAGTGATTTGAGCTGTAGTGACGAGTTGAGTGATTGTTGCCCTGAGAGGCTGTACTTGCTTTTTCATTTGTTGATGCACTTAGTTGCTATTTGTCATTGTTGTGAAAATTCCTAAAAGATCCTATATCTGGATTACCTGAACTTTAACTGTATAAAACTGATTGGACTTAAACTACCGGATGTGAAAGCGTGTCTATTCTTTGCTGGAATTATTGAAAATGAACTGTAATTGTATAGCTCGTTACTGCTTCTCAGTTCCTTATGTATTTCTGTTACTTGCTGAGTTGGTTGTACTCATGCTACACCATGCACTTCATGTGCAGATCCAGGTGTGTTTGATCACGGAGGTTGTTGAGTTCGTGCGCGATTGAGTACCTATGTTTGGGGTTATATTTTCGCATTTTATTTTGAATTCAACTCCGGTTTTGGTAAAAATTTCTGGTATGAAAAAGCTTTGAGTTATCCTTTTTATGAAATATTGAAGTATTTTGAAAGGTCGGCTTGCCTAGTACCATCGATAACCGCCATAACCGACAGGTTAGAGTTTTGGGTTGTGACATTAAAGCTTTCTCTCCTAATAGGAAATTCTATTAGAATTCACGTGCTATATATATTTGATAAAATTCCTAAGTTATGTCTCCTTGTGCTCCAGTATTCAGTTTACTCTATTCTTATTCGATAGTATAAAATTGTGACAGTCTTATATGTTTACATATATTATCAATTATTAGTTGACTTTGTTATGATATTTCCATGTAGTTTAGCATTCATTCATGCATTAATGTGATCACATTCAGAAAGAGAGAGCTAGTTGACCTCCCCTTGCGTGAGTGTCATAAGGCCAGAGTTAGCTACCCCACGCTCGTAGGGGCTATTCTTTGCTGAGGAAATTGACCGACACTCCTCCGTGCGTGTTGCTAGATCTCACATACGTAGGGCCACTATGTGTAACCATTTTTCAGAAATGTTATTTCATTAAAAATACTTAGTTTTTACCTTAAGTTTCAGTTATCAATTATAGACTCAGTTTTCATGTTTTCAGTTATTAGCTTATAATTTCAGTTTTCAGCTCATTTTTTGTTTATAGATTTTGTTGATATGAAATTGGAGTTATCAACTTATAGTTTCAGTTTTCAGCTCATTTCCTGTTTATAGATTTTGTTGATATGATATTTTGTGAAATCACTTCCTTTCACATTATGATTTTTTTTCCATAAGGTCTCGTTCTGCCTTTTTAGGAGGTAGCCTATGAGACTTACTGGGTATCCTTTGGTGGTACTTAGCCTTTTTGGGCATGCCATGTCATGTGGCAGGTGTTGAGATTGTAGGTGACGAGATACGTGGCTAGAGACATACTCCGTAGACTCAATTGGCAAGCCCGTTGTTTCCTCCCAGCGGTGTTGGTGTTCTTTTTAAGTCTTTAATTATTGTTTGACCTTCATATTATTCTAGGGGAATGCCCCGTAGACGTATGTATTCAGACTTATAGTTAGAGGCTCATGACTTTGCTAGTGGGTTTAGTTGTTAGACATGTTGATATTAATATTAGATTTTAGTTTTAAGATAACTATTATTTTAAGACTTATTTATGAATTTCTTAGATATTATGTACATCGAGTTTCAGTTAGTTAGAATAAGGCTTGCTTGACTGGTAAGGTAGGTTGAGCGCCATCACATCCCACCCAGTTTAGGGGCGTGACAGTAAGGTTGCGTACACACTACTCTCCCCAGACCCCATGTATGGGATTAAGCTGGATTTGTTGTTATTGTTGTTGTTGTTGTTGGATGCAATGATCACTTGTTCCAATTGTGCATTTATTCTTTTTGGGTCCAAGCCTGTAAACTATCTTAGCTTGCAGTCCATTAGTTTTACCTGAATAAGAAACTTTAGTCAAATAATATAGTTCCAAACCATGTAATTCTTTTATAGTTACTTTCTTAGATGCAATGTCACTTTGTTTCATTTGTATATTATTCTTTTTTGGACCAAATATGTAAATAAAAAAAATTGAAATTTTATTATTTTAACAAAATAATTTTTTTAGCCTAAACAATGAAGTTCAATTGCATATTAATTTTTGTTTCTTCTTTAGATGCAATAGACATTTGCTCAATTTTTTAAAAAATTTTTGGGCCAAATCTTGTCATGATCCAAAATCCTCTAGTCGTGATGACACTTAACCCAACCCACTAGGTAATCCAATTAACCACTAACCAATTTCAATAACAATTAATAAAGAAATTTAAGTAAAGAAATATCTGAATCTGATACATTCCCCAAGGACTGGTAGTACAAATCATGAGCTTCTAAGAATAGAGTTTACAAAGCTGGTATGAAATAAATACATCATCTGTTCGAAATATACATGAACATACTTTTATAAATCTAAGGCTACCAAGAACAAAAGACAGCTACAACCGGAACGCAGGTACGTCTTCAATTCCACCGCCCGTCGAGTACAGCAACATCAACATCCAATATCTGCACGCAAGGTGCAGAATTGTAGTATGAGTACAACCGACCCCATGTACTCAATAAGTAACAAACATAACCTTAGATTGAAAGTAGTGATGAGCTTGTACCAAGGTCGGGTCCACCACCAATAACCAACAACAGTTCATAACAACATAAAGCAAGTAATAAAGGAAGTAACTCAAAGATAAAATGCTCAGCTTAATCATGATTTCTGAAAATAGTTCTACCTTCCAAGTACATTAGTAAAAACTCAAATCGTTTACCGAAGTTGCCAAAAATATGAATAAGTTTTAAAATAATAATTTTCCGAAAAATCCTTTCAATAATAATTAAGATGTTTCATTTTCTTTCTAGATAGCCAGTGTAAAACCAATGCATCACTATGCCCATATGTCAACATGTGTGAGAAGTCATGAATGACGTGATACCGTACAACATGAGGTAAATACGTCTTTATGCCTGTATGTCATGTGTTCATGTGAATGCAATGTATCTCATAGATGAACTCATGTACTCACACTCTCTGAGTACTCAATCTCACCTTCTCACACATTTCACTCATCATGCTCAATCACTCGGTACTGTATATGGCCAATCTGGCCCAGGGAAGATCCATCCCGGAATATACACATCAACTGATCATCAGTCACTCAGTACCGAGTAGGGCCAATCCAGCCCGTATAGAAGATCCATCTCTAGGTATATAATGTTTCGGACAAGATCCATGTCCAGGGAAGATCCATCCCTAAATAATATCAACCACGCTCACTAGGGGTGTGTGCAGACTCCGGAGGGGCTCCTTCAGCCCGAGCGCTATAATCCGCACGGGCAACTCACGTGCCATAGTATCAATATCAGAATCAATCAGGCCCTCGGCCTCACTCAGTCATAAATCTCTCCAGTCTCTCTCTCACGGGCTCACAATGTCATGAAACTAGCCCGAGAATGATGATATGATGTATCAATAAATAACAATAGAGACTGAGATATGAGATGCATATGAATGTGTATGACTGAGTATGTAATGCAATGAAAGCAGATAACTCAACAACATAAATGACCTCGGTGGGTCCCAATAATAAAATCATGTAGCCTAAACATAGTTTATAGCATGAATCACAGCTCGATAACTCTAGTACATAGAAATTTCATGATTTTAGACAAGTTCAGGTAACTACACAGTACCACAGAAATGATGGAGTCACAGCTCACACGGTGCACGCCCGTCACCTAGCATTTGCATCACCTCAATACCAAACACATAACACGTATATTCAGGGTTCATACCCTCAGCTCCAAGATTAGAAGAGTTACTTACCTCAAACAAGACGAATCCAATGTCGAGCAAGCTAAATAATGCTCCAGAAATTCTATTTTGCGCGTACAACTCATGAAAGGCTCGAATCTAGTCACAATTAATTTGATTCAGTCCACACAAATTATAGAAATTAATTCCATATCAAAATACTAATATTTTCCCACAAAATCCGAAATTACACTCCAAAAATCACCCGTAGGGCCCACATCTCGGAATCCGACAACCCATACAATTACAAGTTCAACCATACTAATTTCACTCAAATCCGACTCTGAATCGATGTTCAAATCTTGGAAATTCATTTTATGAAATTGTATAAAATTCCTCCGATTTCTCTTGAAAAATTAATAATCTAATGCCGAAAACGAAGATTAATTCATGGAATATAATTACAAGGGAGTTAAGAACACTTACCTCATGTTGTGTGGAAAAATTCATCTCCAAAATTGACCAAACCGAGCTACAAAATGTAATGGCTAAAAATATCGAAACCCCGAATTTAAGGCTTCTGCCCAGCGACTTCCGCATCTGCGGTGGAATAGTCGTACCTGCGACATCCGCTTATGCGGATGAAGCTCGCACCTGCGAAGGTCATTTCTGCGCGCGTTGGGCCGCTTTTGCGCCCTTCGCTTCTACGATTTCCTTGTCGCACCTGCGACCATCGTACCTGCGCAAATTCAACCGAAGGTGCTGTCACACCAGAACTAGCAGCAACCAGCAATAACAACATAAAGAAAATAATCCGAAATCAATCTGAAACACGCCCGAGCCCCTCGGGACCCCGTTCAAACATACCAACAAGTCCCATAACATAACACGGACCTACTCGAGGCCTCAAATCACACCTAACAACATCGAAATGACGAATCACACCTCAATTCAAAATCAATGAACTTCGAAACTTCAAACTTCCACAACCGATGTCGAAACCTATCAAATCACGTTCGATTGACCTCAAATTTTGCACACAAGTCACATTTCACATTACGGACATATTCCAATTTCCAGAATTGGATTCCGACCCCGATATCAAAAAGTTACCCCCCGGTCAAACACCCCCACCCCCGGGTCAAACTTCCCATAAATTCAACTTTCGTCATTTCAAGCCAAATTCCACTACGTACCTCCAAATAATTTTCTGGACACGCTCCTAAGTCCAAAATCACCATACGGAGCTATTGAAATCATCAAAATTCAAATCTGATGTCGTTTACACATAAGTCAACATCCGGTCGACTTTTCCAATTTAAGCTTTCCATTATGAGACTAAGTGTCTCATTTCACTCCGAAATTTATTCGGACCCGAACCAACTAACCCGGTTATTCATAATACAGCTACAAAGCACAAATAGAGCAGTAAATGGGGGAACGGGGATGTAATACTCAAAATGACCGGCCGGGTCGTTACATTCTCCCCCACTTAAACATACGTTCGTCCTCGAACGTGCCAAGAGTTATTCCTAACCTTCAAATCTCTATTCCACCTTACCACGCACATATATGGGGGTGATCCCATGTCACCCTATTTTATATAGGCCTGACAACACAGCACAACTGAAAATCATTAATTTAACCTTAGCCCAAAAATCTTGGAGTTCAATTCCCAACATTCTGAATTTCTTACAAGACCCGAATCTCACATTTACACACTGTATAAGTCTGAACAAGCTGCATCGAGCCATAACCATAAGCACGGATACAATAACATAATATACTACATATCCTAATTGGGCCTACCAATGGACCCCCAAATCAACTCTGGTCACCCGCAAATAGATACATAACCCTCCGAAAATCCACAAATACTGAATTATAATACATACTATCATCTGGCTAGTTTCGGCCACGACTTCATAGTCCGCAACCATGAAACAATCTGCTCCTGAAAACTCCCAGCCTCCAAATTCATAGAACATATGAATCACCGTAACTTATCCCGACTCCAGCACTCGAATGACTAACGTATCTTTCATGTACGATCATCCCACAAGGAATACTTTCATAATTCTTCCGTGCCACATAGCAACGTCTTAAAACCAGCAGTTGATCAACCAGGAGAGTGCCGCAATACTTATGAAATATCCATAATTCAAACATAATGCGCCTTCTAAAAAGTACACTCTACTCACGCAATACCAAATAGTTATACCATTCATCTAAACATCGAAAATCGTCCATTCCCTCTAAGAATTTATGACCTCTCCTTCAAAACCGAACCGTATACTTGAACCTGCAAATCTCAGTCTCACTCCACGCGCCGCCTCTATTAGGCCATTACATGAAAACACAAGAACCTTATTAACACTCTGAGTCGCCAGCAAATTACAAACCCGATCAGTTAGAATCCTTCCTCTTGCTTCCTTCCAGGAGGATATCACAATATAAAACACGTTTCTCCACACTGATAAAGAATATCCGGTTCCAACCATGGTAGAAACCATTAAGAATACTTTGAAATCTGTTTGCACATAACCAATCTATCAAGACTGAATTCCTCTCACTCGACCAAGCCATGTAGGTTACCAGACCCAAGAATATTGTCACCAAAACATCTGTAGAGTCTCACCACATCATAATTACCCCAAAAGAACCGAACATACCATTACCATACTGGTCTAGCCTACTACCCAGTTGTCATATTACCATACTGGTCTAGCATACTGAATTACCCTCAAGTTGATGCTTTTCCTTGTCAGAACACTACGATTCTTACTCAAAGCTCACTACAAGACATCCTAATATAAAACCTCACCGCCTTAAGGCCCATAAGTCTCTGTATTCTTCTTAAGAACCTCCATAAATACCATAACCGTAACACCCACTCTGAAAATACCTTATGTGAATATAAAATTTTTCCTCTTTCCTTTCTTATACTGAAATGTAGAATCCATAGTCATATAAAATTACCGCAAGTCTCGACACCATCCAATGTAAATAACCGATTCTAGTGATATACGAATCTGAATTGTTTTTTTCAATTTCCACTTATACATTTTTGAATCCATTAGCACCTTCTCGAGAGTCACCCAATTTACTCAAATCTAAAAATTGCACCGCCCAAACGGGCTGAAAGACACGTGCCCCATTAGCACAGTAACACTCAAAGAGGTAATCCTGCCTTAACACCACTAATCAAATTCATACTCCGTGCGCACTACATCATTCAAAATAACAATTCACTCATCCCATGATTTTCATATACTCATAAAGCGCAATATAACACGTATATAGGAATTTCAGTACTTGAGTCATCCTCGATCTCAACCTCTGCAAGTCATAACTAATCCACAAGTATGCCTCAGACCAAAACTAAAATTTAACACATAACCATGAAATCAAATCGTCAATAGCAGGCTCCCCCACTTGGCTCAAAGCCATAGATTAAAACACTCGATAACTCACAATACTCATACTCTATTACTGCCATAATACCGCAGTCAGTTCAACAAAAATATTCTCAAGATCATGCAACACCAACCATAAAATACCCCAATCATCTGCTAAACTCGCATTCATTCTCTTGACACTCAAGTCAACTTTCTCAACCAGATTCAAATTCAAATCTCAACACATACACCTCGCTGGCAGAAAAGAAACTCTCCACTCATATTATAAGGAACACACCTACGTAGATTACTCATCATGGGATAACCCACCTGCTTAGCCTCAAATTGGTATATTGTTATACCCTTTCGCAGTCACAACTACTATGCAATCACTTAGTCTATCTGAGTCCAAACTCATTAACCAGACATGAAAATTTAATTTGTCCCAAAATTTAACAAAGTGAAAGATCCTTCAAAATATTCATACTTGAGACTAAACGCCACATAAAATGAAAATCAACCACCCAACGGCCCTTTCTTTACATTTCAAGGAAACACTTCTCGTTACATGCAAATCATCTTAACACATTCCGCAGTTACATCATACTCATTATAAAGCCATTCCACCACTCATCGAGCCACAAATTCCACTCGTAGGGACATTACCAGACATATGATTCCAAATGTACAAGTTATAACTGAAACTACCGAGCTTAAGCTGCAGTCTAACCATGGCCTCAAGTCCTCCAGACTGGCCCATCACCAAAACGTAGAATACACATCTCGAACCTTATTCATAGAATCACAAGTTAGCGATGCACAACTGATACCGAGCGCTTATGTGAGCATACGAATGCATGGAAGGAATTCAAAGAGTTATGTTTCAAGCTTAATCAATTTCGCACGATAAGGAAAGAAAGATGGGAAGTATATATCCTAAATGCCTTGTAGCCTCTCGAAGATAGGTATGGACGTCATCATACCGATCTGCAAGACTCTACTAGACACTTGCTCATCACTTGTAGAACCTATGAACCTAGAGCTATGATACCACCTTGTCACGACCCAAAATCTATCTAGTCGTGATGGAACCTAACCCAACCCGCTAGGTAAGCCAAATAACCACTAACCAATTCCAATAACAATTAATAAAGCAATTTAAGTAAAGAAATATCTGAATTCGATACATTCCCCAAGGACTGGTAGTACAAATCATGAGCTTCTAAGAATAGAGTTTACAAAGCTGGTATGAAATAAATACATCATTTGTTCGAAATGTACATGAACGGACTTTTATTAATCTAAGGCTACCAAGAACAAGAGACAGCTACAACCGAAACGCAGGTACGTCTTCAATTCCATCTCCCGTCGTGTACAATAATATCAACATCCAATATCTACACGTAAGGTACAGAAGTATAGTATGAGTACAACCGACCCCATGTACTCAATAAGTAACAAACCTAACCTTAATTTGAAAGTAGTGACGAGCTTTAACCAAGGTCGGGTCCACAACCAATAACTAACAATAGTTCATAACAACATAAAGCAAGTAACAAAAGAAGTAACTCAGAGATAAAATGCTCAGCTTAATCATGATTTCTGAAAATAGTTCTGTCTTCCAAGTACATCAGCGAAAACCCAAATCGTTTACTGAAGTTGCCAAAAATATGAATAAGTTTGAAAACAATAATTTTCTCAAAAATCAATTTCAATAATAATTAAGATATTTCATTTTCTTTCTAGATAGCCAGTGTAAAACCAATGCATCACTATGCCCATATGTCAACATGTGTGAGAAGTCATGAGTGACGTGATACCGTAAAGCATGAGGAAAATACATCTCTGTGCATGTATGTCATGTGTGCATGTCAATGCAATGTATCTCATAGATGAACTCATGTACTCACACTCTCTGAGTACTCAATCTCACCTTCTCACACATTCCACTCATCATGCTCAATCACTCGGTATTGTATATAGCTAATTCGGCCCAGGGAAGATCCATCCCGGAATATACACATCAACTGATCATCAGTCACTCAGTACCGAGTAGGGCCAATCCAGCCCGTGGAGAAGATCCATCTCCAGGTATATAACGCTTCAGACAAGATCCGTGTCCAGGGAAGATCCATCCCTCAATAATATAAACCGCGCTCACTAGGGTGTGTGCAAACTCCGAAGGGGCTCCTTTAGCCCAAATGCTATAATCCGCACGAACAACTCACGTGCTATAGTATCAATATCAGAATCAATCAGGCCCTTGACCTCACTTAGTCATCAATCTCTCTAGTCTCTCTCTCTCTCTCTCTCTCTCACGGGCTCACAATGTCATGAAACTAGCCCGAAAATGATGACATGATGTATCAATAAATAATAATAGAGATTGAGATACGAGATGCATATGAATGTGTATGACTGAGTATGTAATGCAATGAAAGCAGATAACTCAATAGCATAAATGACCTCGGTGGGTCCCAACAAGAAAAGCATGTAGCCTAAACATAATTTATAGCATGAATCACAGCTCGATAACTCTAGTACGTAGAGATTTCATGATTTCAGACAAGTTCATGTAACTACACAGTACCACAAAAATGACGGAGTCACAGCTCACACGGTGCACACCTACACACCCGTCACCTAGCATGTACGTCACCTCAACACCAAACACATAACACATATATTCAGGGTCCATATCCTCAGCTTCAAGATTAGAAGAGTTACTTACCTCAAAGAAGACGAATCCAATGTCAAGCAAGCTAAACAATGCTCCAGAAATTCCATTTTACGCGTAACAACTCCTGAACGGCTCGAATCTAGTTATAATTAATTTGATTCAGTCCACACAAATTATAAGAATTAATTCCATATCAAAATACTAATATTTTCCCACAAAATCTGAAATTACACTCCATAATTCGCCCGTGGGGCCCACGTCTCGAAAGCCAACGAAACTTACAAAATCTGATAACCCATAAAATTACAAGTTCAACCATACTAATTTCACTCAAATCCGACTCTGAATCGATGTTCAAATATTGGAAATTCTTTTTATGAAATTGTAAAACATTCCTCCGATTTCTCTTGAAAAATTAATAATCAAACGCCGAAAACGAAGATTAATTCATGGAATATAATCACAAGGGAGTCAAGAACACTTACCTCAAGTTGTGTAGAAAATTTCCTCTCGAAAATCTCCCAACCCGAGCTCCAAAATGTTGAAAATGGCTAAAAATATCGAAACCCCGAATTTAAGGCTTCTGCCCAGCGACTTCCGCATCTGTGGTGGAATAGTCGCACCTGCGATATCCGCTTATGCGGATGAAACTCGCACCTGTGAAGGTCGCTTCTGCGTGCATTGGGCCGCTTCTGCGACTGCCTTGTTGCACCTGCTACCATCGCACATGTGCAAATTCAACTGCAGGTGCGGTCACACCAGAACTTGCAGCAACCAATAATAACAACATGAAGAAAAATGATCCGAAATCAATCTGAAACACGCCCGAGCCCCTCGGGACCTCGTCCGAACATATCAAAAAGTACCGTAACATAACACGGACCTACTCGATGCCTCAAATCACACCTAAAAACATTGAAACGAAGAATCATACCTTAATTAAAAATCAATGAACTTCGAAACTTCAAACTTTCACAACCGATGCCGAAACCTATCAAATCACGTCCGATTGGCCTCAAATTTTGCACACAAGTCACATTTCACATTACGAACCTATTTCAATTTCCATAATATGATTCTGACCCCGATATCAAAAAGTCAACCCTCCCCTCCCCTCCCCCCCCTGTCAAACTTTCCAAAAATTCAACTTTCACCATTTCAAGCCAAATTCTACTACGGACTTCCAAATAATTTTTTGGACATGCTCCTAAGTCCAAAATCACCATACGGAGCTATTGGAATCATCAGAATTCAAATCCGAGGTTTTTTTTACATATAAGTCAATATCCGATCGACTTTTCCAACTTAAGCTTTCCATTATGAGACTAAGTGTCTCATTTCACTCTGAAATTCTTTCGGACCCGAACCAACTAACCCAGAAAGCACAAATAGAGCAGTAAATGGGGAAATGGGACTGTAATACTCAAAATAATCTGTCGGTTCGTTACAAATCTGTAAGCGGCTTCATTAGAATTCTGTTATTTTAGCCAAATAAAGGATTTAATAAAAATACTGGAGTTCAATCTAGATTTTTTTCTTTTCAAATCTAGCCTGAAAAGGATGATCCAAGCAAATCGAATTCTAAAAAGGTAAAAAACAAATTCCAAGTGAACAAATAATTCACATAGCAACGTGTGTCTCTCACCTTCATTAGTACATCTAATGTCAAGTTCAAGGAAATAATTAAGATTAGTAATAATTTAAGGTACACGGAATAAATGAATTCAATTTCAAAGGATCCCGAGATATATTTCTGATGTTTATATACTTCATCCGTTCACTTTTACTTGTTCACTATACTAAAAATATATTTTCACTTTTACTTGTCCACCATACTAAATCAAGAGAAAGATAATTTTTTTTTCTGTTTTACCCATATCATTAACTACTTGTAAAATATATACTTCATTTATTTTTTCATAAAATGTAATGCCCCGTAAATTTTCGCCAAGAAATTTAAGGTTTCGTGGTGCTAAGGTAGGCAAATGTATTGTATTTTCGGACTTTTTGGATTGAACAGTGCGTTGGAGAGTTGAATCATTTCGACCTAGCGAAGCCAGGTCTGCAGCGCGCTAGACCGTGCTATATCCCTCGTGAAGCCAGGTCTGTAGCGCGCTAGACCATGCTATATCCCTCACGAAGCCAGGTCTGTAGCGCGCTAGACTGTGCTATATCCCTCGCGAAGCCTGGTATTTATCTCGCTATAGATCTCGCGAAACCTGGTATTTAGCTCGCTACAGAGCTCGCGAAGCCTGGTATTTATCTCGCTACAGAGGAAGTGCCCTAAAGTGAGAGGAGAAATTACTAAGCTAATTGTTCATCAAAATCTTGCTCAAGCCTTGAAATTCAACAAGAAAGCTCACAAGATCTTCACCCAAGAGGTAAGGTTCTAATCCTAGTCTTCAATATCGAGTTTGGGTAGAAGATGGATGATTGAAAGTATGATTCTTGGGTATGGGAGTATTATTATACATACATGTACAAATAAGGTTTGTGAGAAGATTGTTGAGCTCAAATGGGCAAAGAGTGGGTTGTGGAGTGAAGGAAATCTTATGGAAGAACCTTGTAATCAATTTGCACACGTGTTTGATGAAATGTTTAAATGAGGTGAACCCACGAATATCCTCCTAGTTATGGTGCATTTTTGTTATGTTTCTAAATAGATTGAAGTTTCTAGGATTTTCGGAACCTCGTAGTAATGTAATGAAAGCTCAAGAAAGATTGGAGCCGCCCGGAGGTCAATTCATGTGAGAAAGCTATTTTGGAATATCGGCATAACTTCAAAAAGGTAAGTATCTTGCCTAACCTTGAGTGAGAGAATTACCCCTTAGGCATCGAGTCTTATGTGCCATTTGTGAAATGTGAAAAGCCGTGTACAGGTGACGAGTACGTACTCGGGCTTATATGTGCAAAATTTATTGGGTTAAAGTTTTAGGCATTTTTGTGTAGTAAATTGTATAATTATTGGCATTTATTAAATCCTATATTTTCCATGCCTCAATCTTGTTTGTCAAATTTGTTTTTATATGATAATTTGGTGTGATTGTCACTTGAATTTTTATGTGAATGTCGTGAGTTTGTTGATTTGATATTTCCTGGAAATAATTATATTATGGATTTTCCATCTACAAATAATTAATTAAATAAGTTTAAATTGAGGCATTAATATAATTATCAAGAATTTGGATTAATGAAGGTGTTGCCCTATACTGAGTTATTTTTCATCTCTGTTGTTGTTCTTGAGGTTTTGTGTACCTTGTGCGGAGCCTTGGGTTACTTGCTATGAATTTGTTGTATCTTTAGAGTTGGTTGTGGCTTACAGGAAAATTGTGATATGAATTGCTGCATTGTGTTGTCGTGATAATATTTCGAGTAAATTGTTGTGTGATTTGAGTTATTATTATGAGGACATAAGGGTGGCATTCCATTGTTGACATTATGTGGGTATAAGGTTGGTATTTCATTGTGGTTATGTGTGTTGGGATATTGTCTGGGCATAGTGATAAGTGTGGCTATTAATAGGAGCGATAAGGGTGGCTATAGGAGTGATAAGGGTGGCTATTGATATTGTTAGGGCGGAGGGATAAGGGTGGCTATTATAATGGAGTGATACGGGTGGCTATAGGAGAGATAAGGGTGGATAATGTCAGGGATGATACATGATGATGTGGGATTATTTTGTTGGAGATTTTTATATGATGTGATTATTCCTGGTGTTTATTTTTATCTCTTGTGCAACTTTTTTTGTTGTTGGTAACTTGATAATATTCTGATTCATGTTGAAATTGTGAGCCTGTGGCTATTGCCGGGCGGATTATGTAATTGGCACGTGAACTGTCCGTGCAAATGTGATATGAAATGTGGGCACGAGGTGCCAGAAAATATAATGATTATGTTATTGGCACACGAACCGTCCGTGCAGATGTGATATGAAAAGTGGGCACGAGGTGCCGAGGAATATAATGATTTTTATTATTGACACGTGAGTTGTCAGTGCGGTATTTACAGAAATATGGGTACAAGGTGCAACGAAAATATGAAAGTGGGCCGTGGGCCGTATTTTATGATTATGAAACGAGGTGTGCCACGGAGTAACTTTTATTTGAAGGAATTATATTCAAAAGATATTTATTTGAAAGAAGTATATTCGAAAGATATTTATTTGAAAGAGATTTATACTCAAAAGATATTTATTTGAAAAGAAGATATTTGCAAGATTTTTATTTGAAAGAGTTTTATATTCAAAGGATATTTATTCAAAAGAAATATATTCGGAAAGTATTTATTCGAAAGAATTATATGTGAAAGATTTATATTTGAAGGACTTGTTTAATTGGTTGTACTTGTGTTTCTTATTCGTTTGAGTAATAATTATGATGTTCTTGCTTCCTTGTTATTTACATCACTAGTTGATTGTTGGTTCTATCACTACCATTTATTTTACATTATTTTTGTATACTATATTGCAGAGGTTATTAGAATATTGAGTGTCTTGACTGTACCTCGTCACTACTCCACCGAGGTTAGTCTTGATACTTACTGGGTACCGACTGTGGTGTACTCATACTACACTTTTGCATATTTTTGGGCAGAGTTAGGTATTGGAGATATCAGACTCGGGCAGAGTTAGTGTGTTGATCGCAAGGATTCAAGGTAGAGCAGCTTGGTCGTCGCAGTCCCTTGGAGTCTTTCTATTTTATTGTACTGTCAACTCTTATTTGAACAATATTGTATATTCGATCCTTGAGATCATTACATGTATCCAGTTAGAGTTCGTGACTCAGTATTACTAGTCTTGGGAGGTGTTTATATTTGTTTCCGCTTTTGATTTCGACACTTGTATTAAATTATGTGTTTAAAAAAAAATGGCTTGAAATGAAATTGAAATCGACTTACCTAGTCTTAGATACTAGGTGCCATCATGACGCCTGAGGTGGGATTGTGGGTCATGACAAGTTGGTATCAGAGCTCTAGGTTCATAGGTTCTACGAGTCACGAATGAGTCTAGTAGAGTCTTGTGGATCAGTACGGAGACGTCTGTACTTATCTTCGAGAGGCTACAGAACTGTTAGGAAATTTTTACTTCTTTTATTCCGGTCGTGCGAAATTTGTTGAATTTGGAATTTGAGTCTTTTTATCTCTATTCTCTCATAGATGGTGAGGACACATACTACCGGATCAGCTGAGCAGACACCCGCGCATACTGCTAGGGCCGCAAGAGCCCGGGGTCAAGGTAGAGGTCGAGGAAGAGCACGTGTCACAGCTAGAACATCTGTTAGAGGGTCAGTTAAGGAGCCGCCAATTGCTCCAGTTGGGGGACAGGCACCAGAGACACCTGTTGTTACCCCCTCACTTTAGGAAACGTTAGCACAATTCCTAAACACGTTTAGTACATTGACCCATGCGGGATTGATCTCCGTTTCACCAAATATTTCATAGATTGGGGAAGGAGTTCAAACTACTATCGCCCGTCCTTCGGAGCAGTAGGTTCACATTGGTCAGGTTTCGGGTATAGTATCGGTAAAACCTGTTATTCCGGTTCGGCCTGAGGTCAGGCCAGAGGCATCAGAAGAAGAACAAAAGAGACTTGAGAGATTTAAGAGGTATAGTCCACCTACCTTTAGTGGCACAACTACCGAGGATGTCCGGGGATTTCTAGAAAAGTGCCACTGTATTCTCCACACCATGGGTATTGTAGAAGTGAGCGGAGTTGCCTTTACTACATTTCAGTTTTCAGGAGCAGCGTATCGATAGTGGCAAGCTTATGAAAAGGGCAGACCAGCCGATGCAACACCACCAACTTAGGATCAATTTTCAGAAATATTTTTGAAAGAGTTTGTTCCCCAGACTCTCCGGGATGCATGGCACACAGAGTTTGAACGGTTGCGTCAGGGCACCATGACGGTGTCAGAATATGCTATCAGGTTCAATGAGTTAGCCCGACACTCACCAATCTTGGTTCCTACAGTTAGAGAGCGAGTTCGCAAATTCATTGAAAGGCTCGATTATGATTTTAAAATAAGCATGGCTCAAGAATTGTAGACTGACATTCCATTTCAGCAAGTAATAGAGATTGCCATGATGTTAGAACGTTTTCGAAGTGAGGAAAATGAGTCTAAAGAGACCAAAAGGTCTCGGAACTCAGGAGGATTCCGTGGATTCTACTCTGTAGCTATGACTCATCATAGCGGAGGCTCGGGTAGTCATTCAGCCCAGTCCGTAATTTAGAGTACTCATAGTGCTCCAGTTAATACTTTTAGTGCATCACCAGTATAAGGTTCTTACAGTGGTTATTTCAGTTATCCGGCACAGACTCGGTACGAGCAGCCGCAACCTCATAGGGATTGTTATGAGTGTGGTGATACGAGGCACATCATGAGAGATTGTCCCAGACTTGGGAGAGGCGAATTTAATCAAAACACTCAGGCTACATGCTTTATTCCAGTTAATACCCCACGTGCACAAACGGTTAGGGATGGAGGACAGGCGGGAAGAGGGAGCCCAAGAGGGGGAGGCCCGACATGTTGATATAATTGCTATGAATTGGCCGAGGCCGATTCACCAGATGGTGTCATTACAAGTATGAATTAATTTATTATAAAAGGAGCACTATTCTTATTTTGATTTGATTATCGAGGAGGGAACTCCTTTCATGCTCCTTATATGGTGGATTTGTGAATTTGTACTCCACTTGCGTGTTTATCCGTGTTGGGAGACTTGATGGTGTTAGCCGTGTCTATCATTTTTTGTTTTGTACATTATTGTGGGTTATGAGTCCCAAAAGGTGACTTCTTATTACTCACTACAATGGGTTTTGATGTGATTTCGGGATAATTGATTACAATTTTATGAATTATGTGCCATACCGGTATGGGGGTTCATTATGTGTTGTGAAAACTGTTTACGAAATTTATTAAAAAGAAGATAGAAAGGGAATGGAAAATTTCAGTTGGCACAATATGCAAAATACCTGTGATTCAGAGCTGAGGACGAGATCTTCGCATTTTTATATGGTGTGAAATATTTAAATCGGGCTACAAGCCGCGGTGGAAGTTATATAAGGACGAGGTCCTTGTGGTGAAAAACAATTATGAGTTTAAATTCTCCCTCTATGAAATTAAAATTTATACTATAGTATTAATAGAGAGTCATGCATGTTAGGCTTATTTGATAATTTTGTATGTATTTTCTATGCATATTTAGCCATATTCGTGCTGTAAATATTAATTTTTAGCCTATGAAATGAGTGCCCAGGTGGCATTAAATGTGACTCGTTAATTCGGGTAAATAATTATGAGGTCTTCATGCCTCGCGTGTTGCTGTCAGTGTTGTGAAAAATTTGAAATGAAATTTTGGTTAATATAAGATTAATTGAAGATGCTGGAATTAATTAAGAATAATTATTATAACCAGAGATGTGATTATGGGCATACATATAATGTGTGTGTAGGCACGAAATTGCTACCGCCGGTTGAGACTAACACAGTGTGTTAATATGGGAAATCAAGCCTTTTGAAATCTGAAGGAAATAGGCCAAACTATGAGCATGCTGTTTCCCCCATCATTATCCTCCATGTACCCGGTGTTTCATGTGTCTATGTCTAAGAAGGTAGTTGGAAATCCTTTCTCTATTATTTCGGTGGAAGCTAGTGGAGATGAAGTAAATGGATAATTGGCCTATGCGAGGTACTTAATTGTCATCCTTGTTAGATAAGTCTAGAAGTTGAGATTTTCCTCTGTCAAGTGTTATGGAGAAGTATGTGCATCGAGGAGGGCACCACGAAGGTTGAAAGTGTTAAGGAAAGAAAATGTTCACGCTTGATTGTATAGTCAAATGATTGTGGATCGAAAGGTACTTCTATGTGTTATGATTCAAATAAGTACAGTTCATGTCCAGATGCCACTTTTGTTAATGTAATGTCAATAATGCTGAAATTTATGTTATTGGTATGTAGTGATGTTTTATCGAGCTATGGATGTGTTGTTAGAAGTGGTTTTGGTATTTCTCTAGCAGGTGGATAGGCCCAAATACAGCAGAGACTATGCCAAAATTTCTGAAACATTTGGGAGTTAGTCAAATTTGGGAGCCTGAGATGTGTGAGAGAAGAGATGTGTTATGTTAGGTGTTTGGGGCGGACTCTACTTCTCATTCGAGGATGAATGATCCTAAGCGGGGGAGAATGTAATGCCCCGTAAATTTTCTCCAAGAAATTTAAGGTTCGTGGTGCCAAGGTAGGCTAATGTATTGTATTTTCGGACTTTTTTGGGTTGAACAGTGCGTTGGGGAGTAGATTCATTTCGACCTCACGAAGCCAGGTCTGTAGCGCGCTAGACCGTGCTATATCCCTCGCGAGGCCAAGTCTGTAGCGCGCTAGACCGTGTTATATCCCTCGCGAAGTCAGGTGTGTAGCGCGCTAGACCGTGCTATATCCCTCGCGAAGCCTGTATTTATCTCGCTATAGATCTCGCGAAGCCTGGTATTTAATTCGCTATAGAGCTCGCAAAGCCTGGTATTTAGCTCGCTACTGAGCTCGCGAAGCCTGGTCTGTAGCTCGCTACAGAGCGTGTCTAGCCTGGTCAGTAGCCCGGTCCGAAATTTGGAGGGTCCATTCTTCTATCTTTGTAACCTGACCCTATCTCGTTAAATAGATGCAAGAGACCATTTTTGAAGGGAATATCTGATATTTTTTTAGAGAGGAAGTTCCCTAAAGTGAGGAGAAATTCCTAAGCTAATTGTTTATCAAAATCTTGCCCAAGCCTTGAAATTCAACAAGAAAGCTCACAAGATCTTCACCTAAGAGGTAATGTTCTAACCCTAGTCTTCAATTTCGAGTTTGGGTAGAAGATGGGTGATTGGGAGTATGATTCTTGGATATGAGAGTATTATTTATACATGCATGTACCAATAAGGTTTGTGAAAATATTGTTGAGCTCAAATGGGCAAAGAGTGGGTTGTGGAGTGAAGGAAATTTTATGGAAGAACCTTGTAATCAAATTTGCACATTTAGTGTTTGATGAAATGCTTAAATGAGGTGAACCCGCGAATATCTTCCTAATTATGGTTCACTTTTGTTATGTTTCTAAATAGATTGAAGTTGCTAGGATTTCCAGAACCTCGTAGTAATGTAAGGAAAGCTCAAGAAGGATTGGAGCCGCCCGGAGGTCAACTCACGTGAGAAAGCTATTTTGGAATATCTGCCTAACTTTAAAAAGATAAGTATCTTGCCTAACCTTGAGTGGGGGAATTAGCCCTTAGGCATCGAGTCTTATGTGCCATTTGTGAAATGTGAAAAGCCGTGCACGCAAGGTAACGAGTACGTACTCGGGCTTATATGTGCAAAATTTATTGGGTTAAAGTTTTAGGCATTTTTGTGTAGTAAATTGTATAATTATTGGCATTTATTAAATCCTCTATTTTCCATGCCTCAATCTTGTTTATCAAATTTGTTTTTATATGATAATTTGGTGTGATTGTCACTTGAATTTTTATGTGAATGTCGTGAGTTTGTTGATTTCATATTTTCTAAAAATAATTATATTATGGATTTTTCATTTGCAAATAATTAATTAAATAAGTTTAAATTGAGGTGTTAATATAATTATCAAGAATTTGGATTAATGAAGGTGTTGCCCTATACTGAGTTATTTTTCCATCTCTGTTGTTGTTGTTCTTGAGGTTTTGTGTACCTTGTGTGGAGCCTTGGGCTACTTGCTGTGAATTTGTTGTATCTTTAGAATTGGTTATGGCCTACGGGAAAATTATGATATGAATTGTTGTATTGTGTTGTCGTGATAATATTACGAGTAAATTGTTGTGTGATTTGAGTTATTATTATGAGGACATAAGAGTGGCATTCCACTGTTGACATTACGTGGATATAAAGGTTGCATTTCACTGTGGTTATGTGTGTTGGAATATTGTTGGGGCGGAGTGATAAGGGTGAATATTAATAGGAGTGATAAGGGTGAATATAGGAGTGATAAGGGTGGATATTGATATTGTCAGGGCGGAGGGATAAGGGCGGCTATTATTATGGAGTGATACGGGTGGCTATAGGGGAGATAAGGGTGGATATTGTCAGGGATGATACATGATGATGTGGGATTATTTTGTTGGTGATTTTTATATAATGTTGTAATTTTTCCTGGTGTTTATTTTTATCTCTTGTGCAACTTGTCTTGTTGTTGGTAACTTGATAATACTCTGATTCATGTTGAAATTGTGAGTCAGTGGCTATTGCCGGGCGGATTATGTTATTGGCACGTGAATTGTCCGTGCATATGTGATATGAAATGTGGGCACGAGGTGCCATAGAAATATAATGATTATATTATTAAAACGTGAACTGTCCGTGCAAATGTGATATGAAATGTTGGCACGAAGTGCCAGGGAAATATAATGATTATATTATTGGCACAATAACCGTCCGTGCATACGTGATATGAAATATGGGCACGAGGTGCCGGGGAATATAATAATTTTTATTATTGACATATGAGTTGTTAGTGCGATGTTGACAGAAATATGGGCACAAGGTGCAGTGAAAATATGAAAGTGGGCTGAGGCCCGTATTTTATGATTATGAAACGAGATGTGTCATAGAGTGAATTTTATTTGAAGGAATTATATTCAAAAGATATTTATTTGAAAGAAGTATATTCGAAAGATATTTATTTGAAAGAGATTTATACTCCAAAGATATTTATTTGAAATGAGTATATTTGCAAGATTTTTATTTGAAAGAGTTTTATATTCAAAGGATATTTATTCGAAAGAAATATATTCGAAAAGTATTTATACGAAAGAATTATATGTAAAAGATTTATATTTTAAGGACTTGTTTAATTGGTTGTACTTGTGTTTCTTATTCGTTTGAGTAATAATTATGATGTTCTTGCTTCCTTGCTGTTTACATCACTAGTTGATTGTTGTTGCTATCACTGCCATTTATTCTCCATTATTTTTGTATACTATATTGCACAGGTTAATAGACTAGTGAGTGTCTTGACTGTACCTCGTCACTACTCCACCTAGGTTAGTCTTGATACTTACTGGGTACCGACTATGGTGTACTCATACTACACTTCTGTACATTTTTGTGCAGAGTCAGGTATTGGAGATATCAGACTCGGGCAGAGTTAGTGTGTTGATCGCAAGGATTCAAGGTAGAACTGCTTGGTCATCGCAGTCCCTTGGAGTCTTTCTATTTTATTGTACTGTCAACTCTTATTTATATAGTATTATATATTCGATCCTTGAGATCATTAAATGTATCCAGTTAGAGTCCGTGACTCAGTGTTACCAATCTTGGGAGGTTGTTATATTTATTTCCGCTTTTGATTTCGACACTTGTATTAAATTATATGTTTAAAAAAAATGGCTTGAAATGAAATTGAAATCGACTTACCTAGTCTTAGAGACTAGGTGCCATCACGACACCTGAGGTGGGATTTTGGGTCATGACAAGTTGGTATCAGAGCTCTAGGTTCATAGGTTCTACGAGTCGCGAATGAGTCTAGTAGTGTCTTGCGGATCAGTACGAAGACGTCTGTACTTATCTTCGAGAGGCTACAGAACTGTTAGGAAATTTTCACTTCTTTCATTCCGGTCATGCGAAATATGTTGAATTTGGAATCTGAGCCTTTGTGTCTCTATTCTCTCACAGATGGTGAGGACACGTGCTACCGGATCAGCTGAGCAGACACCCGCGCATATTGCTAGGGCTGCAAGAGCCTTAGGTCGAGGTAGAGGCCGAGGAAGGGCATATGTCACAGCTAGAACATCGGTTAGAGGGGCAATTGAGGAGATGCCAGTTGCGCCAGTCGGTGGATAGGCACCAGAGACACATGTTCTTACCCCCGGACTTCAGGAGACTTTAGCACAGTTCCTAAACATGTTTGGTACATTGACTCAAGCGGGATTGATCTCCGTTTCACCAAATATTTCACAGATTGGGGGAGGAGTTAAGACTACTACCGCCCATCCTCCAGAGCAGCAGGTTCACATTGGTTAAGTTCCAGGTATAGTATCGGTACAACCTGTTATTCCGGTTTGGCCTGAGGTCAGGCCTGAGGCATCAAAAGAAGAACAAAAGAGACTTGAGAGATTTAAGAGGTATAGTCCACCTACCTTTAGTGGCACAACTACCGAGGATGCCCAGGGATTTCTAGAAAAGTTCCACTGTATTCTCCGTACCATGGGTATTGTAAAAGTGAGCGGAGTTACCTTTACTACATTTCAGTTGTCAGGAGCAGCGTATCGATGGTGGCAAGCTTATGAAGAGGGCAGGCCAGCCGATGCAACACCACCAACTTGGGCTCAATTTTCATAAATGTTTTTGAAAGAGTTTGTTCCCTAGACTCTCCGGGATGCATGGCGTACAAAGTTTGAACAGTTGCATCAGGGCACCATGGCGGTGTCAGAATATGCTATCAGGTTCAGTGAGTTAGCCCGACACGCACCAATCTTGGTTCCTACAGTTAGAGAGTGAGTTCGCAGATTCATTGAAGGGCTCGATTATGATTTTAAAATAAGCATGGCTCAAGAATTGAAGATTGATATTCAATTTCAGCAAGTAGTAGAGATTGCCAGGATGTTAGAATGTTTTCGAAGTGAGGAAAATCAGTTTAAAGAGACCAAAAGGTCTCGGAACTCTGGAGGATTCAGTGGATCCTACTCTGCAGTTATGACTCATCATAGCAGAGGCTCGGGCAGTCGTTCAGCCCAGTCCGCAATTCAGAGTACTCATAGTGCTCCAGTTAATACTTTTAGTGCACCACCAGCACGAGGTTCTTACAGAGTTTATTCTAGTTATCAGGCACAGACTCGGTACGAGCAGCCGCGACCTCAGAGGGGTTGTTATGAGTGTGGTGATACCAGGCACATCATGAGAGATTGTCCCATACCTGGGAGAGGCGAATTTCATCAAAACACTTAGGCTACATTCTTTATTCCGGTTAATACCCCACGTGCACAAACAGTTAGGGGTGGAGGATAGGCGAGTAGAGGGCGTCCAAGAGGGGGAGGCCCGGCCCGTTGATATAATTGTTATGAATTGACTGAGGCCGATATACCAGATGGTGTCATTACAAGTATGAATTAATTTATAATAAAAGGAGCATTATTCTTATTTTAATTCGATTATCGAGGTGCGAACTCCTTACATGCTCCTTATATGGTGGATTTATAAATTTGTACTCCACTTCCGTGTTTATCCCTGTTGGGAGACTTGATGGTGTTAGCCGTGTCTATCATTTTTTGTTCTGTACATTATTGTGGGCTATGAGTCCCAAAAGGTGATTTCTTATTACTCACTACAATGGGTTTTGATGTGATTTCGGGATAATTGATTACAATTTTATGAATTATATGCCATACCGGTATGGGGGTTCATTATGTGTTGTGAAAACTGTTTACGGAATTTATTAAAAAGAAGAAAGAAAGGGAATGGAAAATTTCAGTTGGCAAAATGTGCAAAATACCTGTGATTCAGAGTTGAGGATGAGATCCTCGCATTTTTATATGGTGTGAAATATTTAAACCGGGCTACAAGCCACGGTGGAAGTTATATAAGGACGAGGTCCTTGTAGTGAAAAAAAAAATTATGAGTTTAAATTCTCCCTCTATGAAATTAAAATTTGTACTATAGTATTAATAAGAGTCATGCCTGATAGGCTTATTTGATAATTTTGTATGTATTTTCTATGCATATTTAGCCATATTCGTGCTGTAAATATTGAGTTTTAGCATATGAGATGGATGCCCAGGTGGATTTAAATCTGACTCGTCAATTCGGGTAAATAATTATGAGGTCTTCATGCCTCGCTTGTTGCTGTCAGTATTGTGAAAAAATTGAAACGAGATTTTGGTTAATATAAGATTAATTCAAGATGCTGGAATTAATTAAGAACAATTATTATGACCAGAGATGTGATTATGGGCATACATATAATGTGTGTGTATGCACGAAATTGCTACCGCGGTTAAGACTAACATAGTGTGTTAATATGGGAAATCAAGCCTTTTGAAATCTGAAGGAAATAGGCCAAACTATGAGCATGATGTTTCCCGCATCATTGTCCTCCATGTACCCGGTATTTCATGTGTCTATGTCTAAGAAGGTAGTTGGAAATCCTTTCTCTATTATTCCGGTGGAAGCTAGTGGAGGTGAAGTAAATGGATAATTTCCCTATGAGAGGTACATAATTGTCATCCTTATTAGATAAGTCTGGAAGTTGAGATTTGCCTCTGTCGAGTGTTATGGAGAAGTATGTGAGTCGAGGAGGCCACCTCAAAGGCCGAAAGTGTTAAGGAAAGAAAATGTTCACGCTTGATTGTATAGTCAAATGATTGTGGATCGAAAGGTACTTTTATGTGTTATGATACAAATAAGTACAGTTCATGTCCAGATGCCACTTTTGTTAATGTAATGTCGATAATGTTGAAATTTGTGTTATTGGTATGTTGTGATGCTTTATCGAGTTGTGGATGTATTATTAGAAGTGGTTTTGGTATTTCTCTGGCAGGTGGATAGGCCCAAATACAGAGGAGACTCTGCCGAAATTTCTGGAAAATTTGGGAGTTAGTCAAATTTGGGAGCCTGAGATGTGTGAGAGAAGAGATGTGTTATGTTAGGTGTTTGGGGCGGACTCTACTTCTCATTCGAGGACGAATGATCCTAACATGGGGAGAATGTAATGCCCCGTAAATTTTTGCAAAGAAATTAAAGATTTCGTGGTGCCAAGGTAGGCTAATGTATTGTATTTTCGGACTTTTTGGGTTGAACAGTGCATTGGGGAGTTGAATCATTTCGACCTCGCGAAGCCAGGTTTGTAGCGCGCTAGACCGTGCTATATCCCTCATGAAGCCAGGTCTGTAGTGCGCTAGACCGTGCTATATCCCTCGTGAAGCCAGGTTTGTAGCGCGCTAGACCGTGCTATATCCCTCGCGAAGCCTGGTATTTATTTCGCTATAGAGCTCGCGAAGCCTGGTCTGTAGCACATTCCGGAATTTGGAGGGTCCATTCTTCTATCTTTGTAACCCGACCCTATCTCGTTAAATAGATGCAAGAGACCAATTTTGAAGGGAATATCTGATATTTTTAGAGAGAGGAAGTGCCCTAAAGTGAGGAGAAATTCCTAAGCTAATTGTTCATCAAAATCTTGCTCAAGCCTTGAAATTCAACAAGAAAGCTCACAAGATCTTCACTCAAGAGGTAAGGTTCTAACCCTAGTCTTCAATTTCGAGTTTGGGTAGAAGATGGGTGATTGGGAGTATAATTCTTGGGTATGAGAGTATTATTTATTCATGCATGTACCAATAAGGTTTGTGAAAAGATTGTTGAGCTCAAATGGGCAAAGAGTGGGTTGTGGGATGAAGGAATTTTTTTGGAAGAACCTTGTAATCAAATTTGCACACTTAGTGTTTGATGAAATGCTTAAATAAGGTGAACCCATGAATATCTTCCTAATTATTGTTCACTTTTGTTATGTTTCTAAATAGATTGAAGTTGCTAGGATTTCCGGAACCTTGTAGTAATGTAGTGAAAGCTCAAGAAAGATTGGAGCCTCTTAGAGGTCAATTCATGTGAGAAAGCTATTTTGGAATATCGGCTTAACTTCAAAAAGATAATTATCTTGCCCAACCTTGAGTGGGTGAATTACCCCTTAGTCATCTAGTCTTATGTGCCATTTGTAAAATGTAAAATGTGAAAAGCCGTGTATGCGAGGTGACGAGTACGTACTCGGGCTTATATGTGCAAAATTTATTGGGTTAAAGTCTTAGGCATTTTTGTGTAGTAAATTGGATAATTGTTGGCATTTATTAAATCCTCTATTTGCCATGCCTCAATCTTGTTTGTCGAATTTGTTTTATATGATAATTTGGTGTGATTGTCACTTGAATTTTTATGTGAATGCCGTGAGTTTGTTGATTTGATATTTCCTGGAAATAATTATATTATGAATTTTTCATCTACAAATAATTAATTAAATAAGTTTAAATTGAGGCGTTAATATAATTATCAAGAATTTGGATTAATGAAGGTGTTTTCCTATACTGAGTTATTTTTCCATCTCTGTTGTTGTTGTTCTTGAGGTTTTGTGTACCTTGTGTGGAGCTTTGGGCTACTTGTTGTGAATTTGTTGTCTCTTTAGAATTGGTTGTGGCCTACGGGAAAATTGTGATATGAAGTGATTTATTGTGTTGTCATGATAATATTCTGAGTAAATTATTGTGTGATTTGAGTTATTATTATGAGGACATAAGGGTGGCATTCCATTGTTGACATTACGTGGGTATAAGGGTGGCATTTCACTGTGGTTATGTGTGTTGGAATATTGTCTGGGCGGAGTGATAAGGGTGGCTATTAATAGGAGCGATAAGGGTGGTTATATGAGTGATAAGGGTGACTATTGATATTGTTAGAGCGGAGGGATAAGGGTTGCTATTATTATGGAGTGATACGGGTGGCTATAGGAGAGATAAGGGTAGCTATTGTCAGGGATGATACATGATGATGTGGGATTATTTTGTTGGTGATTTTTATATGATGTTGTGAATTTTTCTGGTGTTTATTTTTATCTCTTGTGCAACTTGTCTTGTTGTTGGTAACTTGATAATAGTCTGATTCATGTTAAAATTGTGAGCTTGTGGCTATTGCCGGGCGGATTATGTTATTGGCACGTGAACTGTCCGTGCAGATGTGATATGAAATGTGTGCACGAGGTACCAGGAAAATATAATGATTATGTCATTGGCACGTGAACTGTCCATGCAGATATGATATAATAATTTTGTTATTGGCACGGACGGTTCGCATGCCAATAACATAATCATTATATTTCCTTGGCACCTCGTGCCCACATTTGTGATATGAAATGTGGGCACGAGGTGCCGGAAAAATATAATATTTTTTTACTATTGACAGTGAGTTGTTAGTGCAGTGTTGGCAGAAATATGGGCACAAGGTGCAGTGAAAATATGAAAGTGGACTGAGACTCGTAGTTTATAATTATGAAACGAGGTGTGTCACAGAGTGACTTTTATTTGACAAAAAATTATATTCAAAAGATATTTATTTGAAAGAAGTATATTCGAAAGATATTTATTTGAAAGAGATTTATACTCAAAAGATATTTATTTAAAAGGAGTATATTTGCAAGATTTTTATTTGAAAGAGTTTTATATTCAAAGGATATTTATTCGAAAGAAATATATCCGGAAAGTATTTATTCGAAAGAATTATATGTGAAAGATTTATATTTGAAGGACTTGTTTAATTGGTTGTACTTGTGTTTCTTATTCGTTTGAGTAATAATTATGATGTTCTTGCTTCCTTGCTGTTTACATCATTAGCTGATTGTTGTTGCTATCGCTGCCATTTATTCTCTATTATTTTTGTATACTATATTGCACAGGTTAATAGACTAGTGAGTGTCTTGACTGTACCTCGTCACTACTCCACCGAGGTTAGTCTTGATACTTACTGGGTACCGACTATGGTGTACTCATACTATGGCTGTCCAACGGGACGGGATGGGACGGGACGGGACGGGACAGAATTAACGGGATGGGACGGGACGACATTTAACCGAGACGGTGGCGGGACGGGACGGGACAAACGGGACGAAACAGTAGGCCCATCCCGTCCCGCTAACAAACGGGACGGGACGGGACGGGTTCGCGGGCCTTAAGTGCCGTTTTAAAAAAAAAATTATTTAAGCATTGAGTTTGAAAACCGCTATTCTTTTGACAATGACTAAGCTTTTAAAGTTTGCAACAACTAGTTTTTTGAGTTATTTAATAAACTTAAAAATTAAATAAAAATAAGGAAACTAAGTAAAGAATTATAAAATATTAAAACAAAAGACTTGTAATGAAATATTCTAGTAATTATAAATTTATAATAGAGTTATAATTTATTTAATATAATTTCAAGCCATTAAGTAACTAAGTAAGAGTGTAAGACAATTCATAAAAATAATTCAACGCTTAAAACCTTTTATTTTATTAATAGAACTCTCAAATCTCACATACAAATAAAATTCTTTTGAAGAGCACCTAATCTACGCAGCCACCTTCTAGGAAAGGTTCTGTTTAAACTAGCCCTCTTAGTAGCCAATTACAAATTATCATACTAATATATGTAAGCTCTTATATAACTTCGTTGTAACTTATCTATAATTTCTCTCGGACATTGTTCTGGAATTGACAATGTTGATTGATGTTCCATGAGTTCCATGCCGTCATAGCTCCCGATGCTAAGTATCTCATTGTATTCTTCTTCTTCCCTAGTTTCACCACTTGTTGTTTCCATAGATTTATATTTATCAAACATTGATCTAACATAAGAATATATGTTAGCTTGGCAGTCTTCGAGAGATGGTTGTTCATTTTCTTGAATTGCTAAATTCTCATAAATTTTACGAACAAGTCCATTTGCACCTCTTAATTTTAAAGATGGGTTAAGTATAGTAGAAATTAAATAAATTTGGGGAATAGGAAAAAAATATTTTTTAAATTTTGTAATCATTTCATTAATGGCCGGTGCATAAGTTGGATTAATTTTGTAATCATTTCATTAAGCTAGTTGCTGCAGTTGTGTTAGCACTTAGCAGAAGCATTATCTAAGGTGATAGTTAAAACTTTATCAATGAGTCCATAAAAATCAACAATTTATAGAACAATAGTTGTAATATATGCTCCACTGTGTTTTGAATCAACAAATTTATAACCAATAATACGTTTTTGCATGTTCCAGTGATAATCAACCCAATGACATGTAACAGTTAAATAATCACAACCATTAGGACTACGACCTATATCAGATGTGATAGACACTTTACAATCTAAGTGAAACAATACACAACGAATATATTGAAAATATTCGGTTTGAAATTTAAAAACATCATTTCTAACCGTGGTCTTAGGAAAATCTTGAAAAGCAGGATTACAAGTTTTTTGTATATAATGCACAAAAAAAATAGGACGCGGGACAGGCGGGACGGGACGGGACAAACGGGACGAAATGGCCATCCCGTGTCCCGTTTAACATGGGCCCATCCCGTTTAGAATTAAGTGGGACGGGACGGGACGGCCCGTCCCGTTGGACAGCCATAACTCATACTACACTTCTGTACATTTTTGTGCAGAGTCAGGTATTGGAGATATCAGACTCGGGCAGAGTTAGTGTGTTGATCGCAAGGATTCAAGGTAGAACTGCTTAGTCGTCACAGTCCCTTGGAGTCTTTCTATTTTATTGTATTGTCAACTCTTATTCGAACAATATCGTATATTCGATCCTTGAGATCATTACATATATCCAGTTAGAGTTCGTGACTCAGTATTACCAGTCTTGAGAGGTTGTTATATTTGTTTTCGCTTTTGGTTTCGACACTTGTATTAAATTATATGTTTAAAAAAATGGCTTGAAATGAAATTGAAATCGGCTTACCTAGTCTTAGAGATTAAGTGCCATCACAGCGCATGATGTGAGATTTTGGGTCGTGATAAGGAGTGCAAAATCAAAAGTGCACAATTAAAAATGGGGGGGGGGGGGGGGGGTACTTATCATGCCTTCCAAAAACTTTCGTGAAAAACATAAAGTAAAAGGTGAAAAGAAAAGAGTCAAATAGGTGCATTATTCGTAAATTTTATTAGAAAGAAAATAAACAAAAGGCACGCAATGTCTGGTTTCATAATTGTTTTCATTATATTCATAAAGGATAAGAGAAAAAAGGTGAAAAGAAAAGAGTCAAATAGGTGCGTCATTTGGATTCTCTCCATTTCTTAGAAAACTTATTTTTTCCTATTATTTTTGGGGTTAATTTTACGAATGGTTCCTTCACTTATTGTTTATTACATTAAAGTTAAAAATTAATAACAGAAAATAACACAATAATAATTATATATCACATAAAATAAAAAACGTCAAATGCTAAATCAAGTCTTGAAAGCACAAGTAATCTGTCATTTAAGCAACTCATTTTATATAATATCCACATGACATCAGTTAAAAAAATTTATTTTCTAAATCACTCAAAAAATAAAATTCAAAAAACACATGTTATATCATACTATTATATAAGATTATTAAGTTGGTAAAAAAGTAAAATCTTTGTTATTTTCAAGTGATACTACGTGAATATGAAGTAGCTTAATCTCTGTTGCAATCTAAATAAACAACATTTTGGCAACAAATCAGAAAAAAGAAAAAGAAAAAAGCGCGGGAAAGAAAACCACTGACAATGAAGAGTAGTATACATAAACCCCAAAACCCTTTTAAAAATGGAGAATAGGAAACGTCGCACTTCACCTTCCTGTAGAAAACAACTGATTCACGCTCCGCTCTGCTCTGCATCTTTGCGCAAAGTTTCTCAATGCCAAATATGGCATTTTGGGGTTTGATTCTGAACCCATTTTCCCCTTTTATTTTTCCCATTTTGTGCTTTGTCTATTTTCCTCCCATTTGTTTGATCAAAGAGAACTATATGGAAAATTTCTTTTTATGTAAATGCATTCAGTTCATAATGGTAATGTTTGACCATGTGTTGTCAAATTATGTGATTTGTTCTTTTATTTTTGAATTATGTGAAAAAATGATTGGCTCAAACTTAATTTCTCTGTATGTAGCACTAGCAGAAAGGTCCAATTTTTATGATCAATTTGATTCCAAGAGTTTGTGTCTTCTCCTTCCTCAGGGGCTTTTATAGAACCAGGGAAACCTTACACACTACGGTTGCATAATAATAAAAGGCGTGTTCGGATTTCACAGGTTTATTTAATTTATCAAATGAGTTATCTCCTTTACTGGGTAAATGTTAAATTTAAAAAAATGTAATGGAATGAATTTAGATGGTGATTGCAGGCAACACTGGGGGAGCGTAGTGGATTGTGGAAATCAAGATCTATAGTTCGATGTGCCATTGGCAGTCAACCTCCAATTTCGATCTGCTCATTGTGCAAGGAATTTCATTGCTGTCAGTTGGATCTTGAGTTCGAGGAGTTTGATGATGTTGTTTTCTCAGTTGTCGGTCCACGTGGCATCCACCTTGCCGGTTATTACCTCCCTTCCAACGGAACCAGCAGTAAAAGTACTGGAACTGATGAACTTGGAGTGTATCCTTCATTCTTGAGTGTAGTTTTCGGTTGTATACTTTGGCAGCATTAGCATAGCATAAGAAAATTCACTACTCTTTTTACTTCTCTAAGATGAACTAAACCTGTACCAGCACTAAAACAGTATACATACTATTGGATTAGGAGATACAACTGGTCGATTTGAAAAAAAAAACCCCACTCCCCTCTCTCTCTCTCCCTCTTTGTGTCGAACTTGCAGAAATTCACAACACTATCTGAAGAGAAAATTCAGAATTTATTTTGCTTTTACTTTTGTTTTAAAAGTTTATTTTGATGCTTAATCATATTCTGTCACTTTTCCTTTACTATTTCATTTTGGTCAAGTGACTTGTATGGAGAAGATATTAGCAATGCAGTATGTGAGAAAAATACAGAGTTGACAGCTAGCAAACCAGCATTGCTGGAAATCCAAACCGTTGCTGATGATAATAGGCGCCAATGGATCAACAGCTTCGATGATGATGCAGGTGCGCGACATGCTGCCATATCATATTTGCTGTCTGTTTTATAAGTTATGCTGCAGCATGCATGACCTGTTTGGTCTGGAATTACTAGTTGGCCTTTATTGGAAATTAATAGTTGTGTAAATTTGTAAATCTTACAAGTTGGCTGGGAAGGCTAAAAATGATGTTGTAGTCTTTAGATGGCAGAAAATGGATATAGTCTTTACAAGACATATGTCTTTGTAGTCTCCATGTGAAAGAGCTGATCACATATCTACTATAGGAACCTGTAGTAGAGTGAGCTGATCCAGTGTGTTATTTTAATGATAGTAGTCTCATCACATATTTACTATAGGAACCTTATAGGGAAGGCTGATCCAATATAGCTAATATGATGAACTCATCTTTCTTCAGTATAATATGTGTGCGGATTATATTCGATGAACAAATCAACTAGTCTTCTGGCTTAAATAATTGTACAATAACTATGCATCAATCCCAAGCTAGTAAACTCGACCTTATAAAAGAAAAGCCCAAACTAGTTATCTATGAAAATTCTTATGAACAAGGTTACATAATTTATACCTCCAGAACCAGGGGCGGAGCTACAGTAGTGGGTGCGGGTTCGGGCGAACCCAGTGACTTTTTCCGGAATCCTGTATTTGTATTGAAATATTTACTAAATCTATGTAAGTATACACTGCCGAACCCAGTAACAAAAGAGGTCTTGGATCAACGGTAAGGGCTGTGGGTTCGCTGGGAAAGATGGGGGTTCGATTTTCGCTGAAGGCAGTGTTTTATTTTAAAATTTAGAACCCACACACTTCAAATCCTAGCTCCGCCTCTGACAGTATACTACTTAAGATATAAATGCTATTTTATTTACACAGTGAGAGACGAAGTAATGCTATGAAGTTTGAAAGGTTAATATTACATCATATCCTCAGCAAACTGGGTATGTTGTTGTTGTATCCTCAGCAAACTCACTTTAAGTTTCATCTTCTTGGGGTTTGATGCATAAGTATAAAATTTCAGATCTAAAATTCATGAAGCCTGACATATCATTTTTCAATTTCCTCTGCTTCGATCATATAGGTCTAGCTTCATTAGTCAGTCCTAAATTTTCAAAAGATGATTTTTTCTTAGGCAAAATAGGGCTTTTGCTTCCGGTTGAGGGGAGAGGTACAAGCTTTAATAATACAGCAACTGATTGCGGACTCAAAGAAGATACACCAATGGCTATGAATAACGGCAGCTGTCCACCAACTATAATTCGATGTCAGAAATCAATCACTGGAAAGTAAGCTTTTTTATCTTTTCCTTTCAAGTTTTTCCTTTTTGACAGTAGTATATGATTTGCTCATATCCTCATCCCTGCAATTGTTAACTTTGCTTCAAGGAAATGCATTTCTGATCCTGAGCAAGATGTACAAGGATCAAATAGAATTTAGTTTACGTCTAGAAAATGTACTCCCGGAGTAAGAAATACTAGGATCAAGTATAATTTAGAACTCTATTAAGGTAGTCTTGTTTGACTCCCTCTAATTTGAGGACGAGTTATCCATAAATTGAAATGTAAATGGGAGAAGAAATGACCGGAATATCTGGTTCACATAATAAAAGAGCAAAAAAAGAATTTTAAGAGAAAAAGGAAGCTAAAAACCTGATCAACCCCATTTGAGTTATTTTCATTCACTAAGTTGCATTTAGTCCTTTATTTGCAAGAAGGTGCCAGTGATGCTTTAAGAATGGGAAAAAATGCTGTCAGCAGATTGGCTATTCGGATTAGCATCTTATCTCCTTTGGTTCACTGTTAAACCTTTATGGATGACTTCTGCTAGTTTTTACATTTAGGTTCTTGTCTAACTAATTGGTTTCGCTTGATGACTTGCGCTTTGAATATGCAGAGATTCAAACAAAAGTCCCCAACCAGTAACTGAAATGTGCCATTCTCAGGAGAGAAAGAACGAAAAGAAAAGGAAGATTGAAAACCAAGAAAACCGTTGTGACTCAAATATTTCGTCATTCAGTTGGAGATGGAAAATCGAAGCTCACTTGCAACTCTTAAGGAGATCAATTAGAGTGCCATGTCATCAGATACTTACATTATCAGATGGAATGACGTTGCCAAGGTTTGCTTTGCACAATAATCTTTGTGTTACACTACTCCTTTTGTCCTAATTTAAAATACTTGTATACATTGTAGCTATTATAGAATTTGATAATGTAATAGCCTGGCTGCTAAAAATGGCTGCTTTATGTAGGCCTGATGACATGGTTGCTATAAGCTTTATTGGTGTCTGTTGTAGAGTTGGACTAAACAAATAAATAAACGAGGTCTATCTTTAGATTAGATGGTTTACTCAATTTATTTTTGTTTTCAGTCTCATAACTACTTGTTAGTAAAATATCTTGTATGCATCAATAAAATAAAATACTTTGTGTATCTGGTGCTGAGAAAAGAATTACGCCTATGTGTGAAGCAACAAACTGCAGACCTAAAATACATAAGTGAATATGTTTCATTTTTCATAGTTGAAAATTTAAATTAGGCTATAAATATTTGAAAAATATTTTGAGTATTTAAGTTTATTGTACGATTGTACTTTTGTTGTTAAAAGACTCTTCTGAGGCATGCTTAAGGTCTGACTTGCACTTTGAATATGCAGAGCTCCAAACAAAAGTCCCGAACCAGTAACTGAAATGTGCCATTCTCAGGATAGAACGAAAGAAAAGAAAAGGAAGATTGAAAACCAAGAAAATCGTTGTGACTCAAATATATCATCATCTCAATTGGAGATGGAAAATCAAAGCTCACTTGCAACTCCTAAGGAGATCACTGAGAATGCCACATCACCACAGGTACTTACATTATCAGATGGAGTGACTTTTGAGGTGCTGGTGAAGGGAAAACAAGATGGAAAAGCAGCTTCCATAGGAAAGCAGGTGACGGACTCTATTGATAATTTAGATAGAGGTGGTGCAAACACAATGCTAGTAATAACTACTGAGTTATCCTTTCTTTTGTCCAGGTCAAAATTTATTTCATTGCCAAATTAAGAGGTACAGGATGCGTCGTTGACTCTAACATTGGTGAAGCTCCCCATAAATTCCGTTTAGGTCTCTCTCTCTCTCTCTCTCTCGCACACACACACTGATCTTTTAGTTGGTTGGACAAACGGATGAGGAGTATATATAGTTTAGGTGGAACTTTTCAGTTCTTCCTGTGATTTTCAAGAGAGTTCTCTTCACTTCATATTTATTTGCTGTCTTTGATCAGGTGACAAGAACATGGTAAAGGGATTGAACATTGGCATTGAAGGTAATCATTTTTATGGACTGAAACTGTATCCTTTATATCTTAAGCGTTCTATTATACTGTCTCTTATGCGTGCCTAAGCTTAAGCTGTACAGGTATGCATGTTGGTGAAAAGAGAAGATTCATTGTTCCACCATCTTTGGGGTATATACAAATTATTGCATCTTTTAAACTTGTTCGTTGTGATAAAAAGTTTCTACGTTCATGCCTTTTGTTGATGCAGCTTTGGGAAAAACGGTAGGCCTCCAGTACCGCCAAACTCATGGATCCAGTATGAAATTGAATTGGTTGATATATGTGAATAAAAGAGATAATATACAGTTACTCCATTCAGAATCCATTCAACAAAAGCAATGTTGCCAACCCTCTTGCTGAGGTAGTTATGTGAAGAGTTGTCTTACTATGTTTTTCCTCCCTGAAAACTGCATTTTAGACTGTAAGCAAAACAGTTCTCATCTCATGTGATGATATTAGCTGAAGGTTTTGTTTTTTGCTTCCGGGAAATGTTTATACCTGATTGCTAAGTTTGCATAGTGGCCCGGATGAACTTTGCCGCGACATCAATCGTGATGTATCAGTTTTCTTAGTTTAATTTTATTTAACATGTGTGAAACAACTTTTGTTTTGGACAGTCATAGGATATTTACTGTGTGCACATATCACCAACTAATGCAAATTAACAATTAAAAAAAGCATAATATATCGGACCCCTAACGTACATACCTAAACTAGTTATGGTCTTAATTACCCCCTTCAACTTACTGCCACATGGATACTTTTTGTCCACATGGCATGTTTGATAATAAAAAAAATATATTATTATCTTTCTAAATTCATTAATCTTTTAAAAAAATCTTTTCTAGCCAAATTTGTCAAAAAACAAACATGTTTAGAACTTCATTATATATTAGGCCTTTTTTGTTGGTAAACATAATGGAGCTTCACTTAAGTTTTTTTCCAACTTTAGAGATATAAGTTTCATTTAATGATTGTGATGTATAAGTCGCATTCACTGCTTGCGATTTCTAAGTCGATTAACTAAATGCGATTTATAAGTCGCATTCAGCGCTTGCGATTTATAAGTTGCCTTTGCTGATTGCAACTCACTCGCACATGCAGATTGCAATTTATGTCGCTTAAGTCGCATACGCGGATTGCGATTTACAAGTCGCATATGCGGATTGCGATTGCATTCGTAGAATTTTATAAGTGACGACATACCTAATAATATTCAGGTGATATACTACTCAGTAGAATCTTTCTTGAGTAAAACCAAAGTTCCTCCTCTTTTAACATTCTTCAGTAGAGTTATTCAGAATTCCGGAAACAAAATCAAGAAGAAATGCAAAACTTGACACCAAATTAAGAGCACAGAAAATACCAAAAGAAATTAGAAATAAATAGACTTCATCGTTTTTAACAAAGGAAAATACAAATCTATCACCCGAAGAAAAAATTCAGCAAAAATCCCACGTTAATATTTTTTCCAACTTTAGAGATATAAGTTTATAAGTCTCAATTAATGATTGTAATTTATAAGTCGCATTCGCTGCTTGCGATTTATAAGTCGCCATTCACTAAATGCGATTTATAAGTCGCATTCAATGATTGCGATAATAAGTTGTGTTTGCTGATTGTGACTTACTCGCACATGCAGATTGCAATTTATGTCGCATATACGGGGTGCATTTTAAGTCGCATATGCGGTTGCGGATTGCGATTGCATCCATGGAATTTTATTAGTGTCGACATACCTAATAATAGTCAGATGATGTATTACTCCGTCACTTGAGTAAAACTAAAATTCCTCCTCTTTTAACATTCTTGAGTAGGGGTGTACAAATAAAACCTATAAACCGCACTAAACCGATAATTTGAGTTAAACAGGAAAAAAAAATCGATTGTGGGTTGGTTTGATTTGGTTTGGTGTTGGCAAAAAAAAAGCCGACCATAATTGGTTTGGTTTGGTTTTAACTAAAAAAAGTCAAACCGAAACCAAACCAACCCGACATTACATTTGTACAATTTTTTAAAATATTTTATACATATAAATATTTATTGTAATATAATTTATAAATATTTCTTAAACTTGTTCACAATTTTATCTTTAAACGTATTATTTAAAGTTTAGACTTAATATTCTTGAATGGTCCAATAAATTTTACCCATAAAAGTAGTAAGTCAAATAAAGTTCAAATCAATACTAATCCTAATAAAGGAAATTCAATTCAACACTAAGAATGATAATAATGTTGGATATCCATTTTTTAGTTTTCCATTAGTTTATAATGAAAAGTGTATAACCTAACTTATTTTTTTCTTTAGTGCTTAGTTGTGTAATTAATTAGTACTTATTAGATGTACTTATTTTAACATTACCTATATAATATTTTTAGATTATCTTAATTTTTATTATGGCATATTAATTAGTAATATTTTATTTATGTGATTTTATTATCTTTGTTATTGAATATTATTTAGTACAATGCTATGACTAATCTCATATTATTGTGTTATTTTCTTGAAGAATACATTACATAGTTGTATTCTACTAGGACTAAAAAAATAATTGGAGCACAAGTTACATATTTTGCGCTATGAAGAGTTTACCGGGAAAAAAATCCGAAAACCGAAAAAACCCGAGATTGAAAAACCTGACTTTATTGGTTTGGTATGGTTTATAGATTTAAAAACCCGACACTATTGGTTTGGTTATTGAAAAATTCAAACCAACCCGACATATGAGTAGAGTTATTTAGAATCCCAAAAATAAAATCAAGAAGAAATGCCAAACCTGACACCAAATTGAGAGCACAAAAAATATCAGGAAAAAAAAAATTCATCGTTTTTAACCAAGGAAAATACAAATCTCTCGCCCGAAGGAAACAAATTCCACAAAATTCCGACAGTTAATTTTTTTTTTTTTTCCAACTTTGGAGATATAAGTTTATAAGTCTCATTTGTGATTGTGATTTAGAAGTCGTATTCGCTGCTTGCGATGTATAAGTCATCATTCACTGAGTTCGCATTCACCGATTGCGACTTTCAGCTACAAGTTATAAATCATATTGCTCACCATTTTTTGTTCAGTATCAGCTGAGCTTAGCCTACAAAGTAAAAAAGAATGATGCATCGGGGAAATTCGGATTTTGTGAAGGGTGGACGTTGCCCTCTCTGTTATGCTCGTGGTTTCTCCTTTGATTAAAAAAAATAAATAAAAGAATGCTGTGAATGGGCTGTGAAGATTGCTTTCCTCTTTGGGCTATGTTAAATCATTGCATTGAGAAAATATCCGAATCCTATCTTGGAGGATGAGCCGGTATGGCTTTGTACAATAAACTGATGTATGGAGCCATCCACGAAGCACGCAGAAATTTTTATAGTAATGATTTTCATGGAGTCTTAAGAATTAAATTGATTAACAACCCTACAGTTAACACGGATTTCACCGGTTGTTCCAGTTGGTGGTGCCAAGCTTCCCATTTTGAGCATGGAGTTTTTAAAATCCTCAAAAAAAGCAGATGGATCATCCACATAAGTTTGCACTATTTCTCTAGTATTGTCATCCCCAGTTGCTAAGACCTGGTCTGAAACAAGCAACCCTTTTCCCGATAGAAGGTTAACGTAGTACTGATTGTCGAACGTTGATGGTGTCATGTCATCAAGATTTGCTAGTGTTGTGTTTGTATCAGAAACTGAGCACAGTTGTTGCAGTGACTGCAAGAAATCCAAGTTCATGTCTGAATTGCTACCCCCATTTAGCCTGGAACTAAATGTTGAACATCTAGCCCTTCCAATTGTATGTGCACCTTCAGTATAATAAACATTAATTAGTCTTATATATGTTAAATCAATATAATATCATCTAGCCCTTCAAATTAAGTTTACCAGAGAGAGTGACCATATCTTGAAGAGAAAAACCAAGGTTTTGAAAGTTGGAAACAAGGGTGGCAACATTAGAGTTTGGTCCAGGAATGTTGTTATTTGCTGCTTTTCTGCTAGCTGTTAAACTATCCTTTCTTCCCATTTGCACTTCCCATCCCCAACCTCCTGACTGCAATAATTATATTGGAGTTGCATGCATTAATTATTGAAAAAGTTCTGAATTACTTATTTGTTAGTAGTATAAGGAATAATATAATACCAGAACAACAGAATCTCTAGCAGCAATAGCAAGAATATCAGCACAAGATACAGTCTGGGGACAAGCCAGTTCTAAATCAGCTTTGATGGAATCAATCACTTCAAAACCCCTCAATGAGTTCAAGTTTGGGGCAGCTGTTTTCTCTCCAGTAAAATTAGGGGTATCGTCCAGCAATACTGATGCATCACATCCCTGAAATGCTTTTACATATGGAGTATTATTTAACATAAAATATACTACTGTATTCAAATAAAAAGGAAAAAGAAAAATTGTACTTGCATTAACGAAGCAGTCGTGGAAATGAAGACGAAGCAAAGAAGCAGCCATTCTGGGGTCTTGAGACACTGTTCTTTCCACCCATGAATATATGATAGGTTCAGCTTCTGGGCAGCTGTTTTGGTACAAACCAAAACTTAACACGATGGTTGCATCATTAATGCATGTTTCCTTGGACTTGTTGGGAACACTATTTCCACTAGCAAATGTTACCGAAAAACTCAGTACCATTATGCAGAAAGAAGCTAAGTAGAAGGAAGCCATTTTATTCCTTCTATTTTATGGCAAGTTATGGTTGTTAAGTTAATAAGATGATAGTGAAAGTTGAGGCCTTAAATAGAGAAATTGCTCACTGCTAGTCAGAGGGAAAAAGAGAGAGCAGTTGAGAAAAAGACATAGTCTCAAGTGTAATGAGTCAAAAAGAAAAATGAACATTACATGAGAGGTCCCATGGTTTATAACAACCCACCTAATACCAACCGATTTACGTGAGGTATGCAAAATCCTTGTTTGGTCTAGTCTATCTTTTGCAGATCCAATTTTGCAGTCTGAAAATTTGCAGAATCGAAGGTTTTATCACAAAAGAACAGCAAAAGATTGACTCATAGGGCCCTAATGCATAGGGAAATTAATATCCACCCTTAAAACTAACACAGTCGATTTCCTTGACGCAATATTGGTTCCTTTGCTCCAGAGCAAATCTCCGTACCAGTTTGAAGACATTGAACATTTGACGACTAGAGAAAATAATTTATTGTGATATAAGCTTATCATTTGGTGATGCGTTTAGCTAAAATTGTTTTACATATTTAGTTGGAAATTTCTTTTAATTTGTTAATCTTTTGCAACAATCATGTGCAATTTTATATGATTTAATTAGTTTGAAGGTTCTTTAATCTTTTTGTAACAATCTATACTATGTTAATATTAGAGTGTACGTATAAGAATGACTTACTCGTATTATGTTATTAATATTTTAAACATATTGAATTGATATTTTATTAGTTAACTTTCCCCAAATGTGGTCCCAATATATACGCAAAAGTAAAGTTAATACATATGTCGTAATTGATCCAAATCACTGTCAACAGTATGAATTTTAAACCATTCAAAGTAAAACCCAAATCTTGAAATTATTGTTTTCCTACTTAGCTACTATTTTTTGCAAAATATTTCTGCAGTTTAATCGATAAACAATTCTCTTGCTCCCTGAATTCATGAAAATCATTATTATCACCAATTCATAGGTGAAGGATTTTGACAAGATGGATATCCATACAGTTAGACCGAGTAGCACCAAAATTAGTCAACATCTTTAAAATATTTCTTGTCCAAGTTTAAGATAAGTATTTACCCGAAAAACGGATAGAGTTAAATTTGTATGTAGTTCTAAGGATATGTGGTATAACTCAACACAAATTGTATGGGTAAATAAGAATATCTAATATTTGACTGTGAGGATGAAAGATATGAAGCTAGAAAGGATAGTTCTTCAATATGAAATGTGTGATATCTAGTTACAAAGTATGCAAAAACTTGGTCTTTACATAAATGTAGCCATCCTCTTTATAGTGGATGATCCTACTTTAGATATAATTTAAAATACATAGTGGGAGACCCATGATAAATCAATTTTTTCGTAATTTCTGTCAGGATTCTCTTCTTTAATGGGATTGCAACGACTCTTGTCTATAAGCTCGATCTTGACTCGAGCTCTCGATCTTAACCCGAGCTCTCGATCTTGACTCGAGCTCGATTCTGGCCAGGATCCTCGTATTGATTCGGGGTCTGTGTTGGTCGGTCTCTGTCTCGTAAGCTCGATAACTTCACTTTGCATCATAGTTCGATTTGGACTCGGGCTCGATAATGATATCGAGCTCGACATTGATCGGTCCTTAAGGCTCGAAGCTTGATGACATGACTTCGGATCTCACCCTGATTATGAAGATGCTTCTCCGATCTAATGCATTATCATCTCGACCAGTTCGTACGAAGGGCTAACCGATTTTTACGGTATACAACAAGAAGTATGCCTATTTATCAAAATGACTCTAAAACAAAATATTTATAAGACAACAATTGCATCAAAATTCTTTTATTAATTGAAATGCCAGGTTTGAGAAAACAAAGAAACGAAAAGACAAAATATGAAAACTGTGAAAATATGGAAAAAAAAAATTAACCATGTGATAATTAAATGTACGTAAGGAAACTCTCATGCTGTGCGGACTGCACAATCAAATAGAAAATTACTCAAGGAAAAAGAAATTGGAAAAAATGTGTCAAAGAAAAACGATCATGTTAGAAAGAAAGTAATGCCGCCCATCTCATTTGTATCGGCGCAATTCCAAGCAGATTTCTATCCAATTATCTATAAAAGCATCACGTCAATTGGTTTTTCCTGAAAAAATAAAAACATCTCATAACATGTTGAAACAAAATTTCAGCTCTTTACTTTCATATAAGGGATCAAACTCGTAAACATCCATTAAACAATATAATTTATATGATAAGTAAGATGCAAGAAGCTAATTGACAACCAAAAAAAAAAAAGAACATCCACGAAGAAATACCTCATCTGTGCTCTCTAAACCAAATTCAAATAGATAGTAAAAGAGGAGATGTATATGTAAGGAGTCGAAAAAACATGGATCATTGGGGAATGCAAGAGACAACAGTTTCTTCATAAGATGATTAATAAATTCATAGTTGTCTTCTCATTTGCTTTCAGATTTTGATTAATTGAAATTGTAAAAATCCACTATACATAAAACAGTCAATAACTATATTAATTGAAGATATATATATATATTGTACAAAAATGTTACATGTATATTAATTGCTTGAAGGGTAAAAAGATAGAAATCATTTAATGGAAGGTATTTTTTTTAAGGATAAAGTGGTCACTCAAAATTTAAAAGATATTTTTGTAAATAAACTTTGAAGGTAAGATCTTTCTACTTTTAGTATAATATGATATGATGTTTTTTTAAAAAGTGGTTGCTGGCTTGAAGAGCTCGACAATGAGTCTTACTTGTCCAACGGATTCAGGATTACAGTTGTTTAGGAATTTTCTATTTTCTCGCACTACAACATTTTAGATCTTTAACCACCCTTAAAAAGTGTGGCCTAAACTATCAAAAAGTGTAGCATTTAATCAAAGGCCACACTTTTCAACTTTAAGCAACGCTTTTCAGGGGTGACCTAAATGAGCGTAATATTTTCCCTAAGGCCACGCTTTACGAGTGTTGCTTTAGAAACTACGCTTCAAAAGTGTGGCCTATACGGTACATAAGCCACGCTTGTACATACGCTTATAGCAACGCTTTTTAACTCCTACAAAAACACTTTCAAAGTGTGACCTTTGGTACCTTATAGGCCACACGTTTCATGCGTAGCTTCTGCAAGAACCCTTGTAAGTGTTTCCTTTCTTATAAAAATAATTTTTATAATATATTCGGTAATCATATTTATTACCAAAAATATATAATATTATCATATATTTTGTGATCATTTTTAAAGTATAAAGATCTCAAACTGTCACGACCCAATTTCATCTATAGGTCGTGATGGCGCCCAACACTACAGTTAGGCAAACCAACTAATAAATTAAGCATATATTGATTAAACTTTTAATCCAAAAAAATAATAAAATACTAAATTCTACCAATATTTGCGTGCCAAGACCTGGTGTCACAAGTACATGAGCATCTAGTAGATTATACAAAACTCCAAATACTGTCTGAAATGAAATAGACAAAATGTAAATATAAGAAGAGACACTAGTAGTTGCAGAACGGCTCAGAAAGGCAGCTCACCACTATGCCTCGGGATGACGTGGATATGTGATGATATGTCATCCACTAGTACATGTCTCAGATCCTGCACAAAAAGTGCAGCAAGTATAGTATGAGTACGTAAACAACGTGTACCCAATAAGTATTAAGCCTAATCTCGAAGTGGTAGAGATGAGATGGCCGACTTTGACACTCACTATGGGTCAATAATAATAATTGAAATAAAACTAGAATATTTAAATCAGCATGATTCATAGAATATAACAATAATTTATTTAACCAGCAGAAATAATTAAATTCCTTCAAAATGTAACAATTCTCAATATATATATTAAATCCTTCAATTTCAATAAAAATTCCAATTTATCAAATAGCTTTACAAGGTGCAATTCAATTTCAATGAATTTCCAATTTATCAAATAGCTTTACAAGCTGCAATAAACCGTCAAAGTATCGTGTAATTATTATTATTGCTAAGCACGATTTCTTTCGAGGACGTACGGCCCGATCCAGAGTTTCGTGTACACTGCCGAGAGACGTGCGGCACGATCCATAGATGCATCTATCTTGCCGAGGCGTTCGGCCCGCTCCACAAGAAAGGAGGACATTTTCTTATGTGCCTCCAGAAGGAGAGTATATTTATTATAAAATTTATTCGAGAGGATAGCAATTTTATTTCAACAATTAATTAATCTAAACAAAAATTAAGCATATGAAAATTTTATATTTTTTTACCTTTCATAACAATTCACAATATATACATCAAATATTTTAATTAATAAAGAATATAATTTACACAAGTAATTCATGCTTTGAGTCCTAAACTACCCGGATTTTAGCATTAATAGTAGCTACGCACGGACTCTCGTCACCTCGTGCGTACATCTGTTTTAAAAGGTGTTTCTGGGGCGAGCCCCGGGGCGAGGCATACCAAAAACGCCCCGGGGCGATGGTGTGGGGCGAAAGTCTCAAGAGGCGTACGCCCCGTAATTTGGGGCGTACGCCCGGGCGTTCAGGGCGCATTTTTTTTAGTAAGGAGTAAGCCCTAGAGACTTTTTCAAATTAAAACAAAATTTGTTGAATTAGTCCTTCATATAATACCCAAATTCTCAAAAGTCAGTTTGGTAATTACTCAAAAGGTTTAAAAAGGAACTCAAAAGTATTAAATTTAAAAGTAAAGACCTTTTTTTATTGATTTAAGCCCTAATTCATAATTTTCTCAATTTTTTATCTTGTCCACTAGTCTGCTAATATCTCCCAAAAGCAACGAATATTTAATTTTTTTTTAAAATAGAAAGAGAACTACATTTTTCTTCATAGCAGCAAATTTAAAGTTCAAATTGCAGGTTAATCATCCTTTTTGTTTCTCCATATAAAAAACTTTATTCTTTTAGACTCAAATTACTTGTGCTTGTAAGTAACGTATAATAGATTGTTTTGATTAGTTTTGTGTGGGGATGGAGCACACATATATATAGTTTTCTTCAATTTTTATGCAATTTTACCTGTTTATAAATATTAACTGTCATTATATTATTTTATAAAATATTAAAAATTAAATACTTATGGGGCTTACGCCCCGCTGAGGCATATGTAAAATGCCCCGCCTTACGCCCACGCCTTTTAAAATACTGGTGCATACGTAGCCCCCGCAATTAGCAATAATTATTTAATGTAATCACCTATGGGGTAAATTTTCCCCTCACAAGATTAGACAAGAGATTTACCTCGTCTTGCTCCAATTTAATCCACTATAAGGCCTTTTCCACGATTATCCAACTCTGTCTGGCTCAAATCTAGCCAAAATATTTCGATACAATCACTAAAAATTATAGGAATTAATTCTATAAGAAAATACTACATTTTTAATAAAAATTTTGAAATTAATTAAAAATTCGTCCGTGGGGTCCACATCTTGGAATCCGGCAAAAGTTATGAAATCCGATAACTCATTCAATTACGAGTCCAACCATACCAGTTTCACTCAAATCCGACTCCGAATCGATGCCGAAATCTCAAAAATTCTTTTCTATGAGATTTCTAAATTTTTCCAAATTTTAATCTCAAAATACTAATTAAATGGTGAAAACAATGATATATTTGTATATATAGACCAAATCCGAGTTGGAATCACTTACCCCAAATGTCTTTCCTTGAAAATCTGTCAAAAGTCGCCTCTGTTCAAGCTCAAGTTTGTCAAAAATGGCAAATGGGTTGAATGCCTCTATTTTTATAACTTACAGATCTGTCCAGTTCGATCTTGGGAGCTCGATCTGTCCAGTTCGATCTCGGGAGTTCGATCTCGGGAGCTCGATCTTGGGAGCTCAATCTTGGGCCTCGATCACAGCCCAGAATTTCCAGCAGAAGAGAAAAATTGCAGCAGCTGTTTAAGTCCAATTTTTGATCCGTTAACCATCCGAAACTCACCCGAGGCCCTCGGGACCTCAATCAAATATACCAACAAGTCCTAAAATATCATACGAACCTAGTCGAACCTCTAAATCACATCAAACAACGCTAAAACCACGAATCATACCCCAATTCAAGCTTAATGAAACTAAGAATTTTCAACTTCTACATTCAATGCCGGAACCTATCAAATCAAGTCCGATTGACCTCAAATTTTACACACAAGTCATAAATGACATAACGGAGCTATAAAAATTTTTGAAACTAGATTCCGACTCCGGTATAAAAAAGTCAACTCCTCGGTCAAACTTCCAAACTTAAATTCTTGTTTTTAGCCATTTCAACCTTAATTTAACTACGGACTTCCAAATAAAATTCTGAACACGCTCCTAAGTCCAAAATCATCATACGGAGCTGTTGAAATCATTAAAATTCTATTCTGGGGTCGTTTGCACATAATTAGACATCCGGTCACTATTTTGAACTTAAACTTTTAATTTTTTATCAAAATTCCATATCTCGAGCTAGGGACCTTGGAATTTGATTTCGGGCATACGCCCAAGTCCCAAATCACGATACGGACCTACCGAAACTATCAAAACACTGATCCGAGTCTGTTTGCTCAAAATGTTGACCAAAGTCAACTCATTTGAGTTTTAAAGCTCTAATCCACATTTTAATCCATTTTTCACATTAAAACTTTCCAAAAAATTTTACGGACTGCGCACGCAAGTCGAGGAATGATAAATAGTACTTTTTGAGGTCTTAGAATACATAATTAATTATTAAATTTAAAGATGACATTTTGGGTCATCACACAAACACCGCATCAAATAACAAATAACAAATAACCAAAAAATATTCATGCGTACACTTGCTATGAACTTCCCATATATATATATATATATATCGTGTACCATATTTCTAAAATACAACAAATTGTTCAAAGGTGCGTCCTAACAATGAACTTATAAAAAATGAATATATGTATCATGATAATATTTTAAACACATCAATCAGCTAAAGCTAGCATCTATTAGAAACCTCATTTGTTATCCCCTTAGCTACATGTAACTTTTCTGATACATGGCCGGTTTATGTCCATTCGCATCATCTCCTGATTTTGTAAGTGATACGTTTTTGTAAGCTTGACCTCAACATTAATTAAGCCGCATGTAAGCTTTCCTTGTTCAAACCAGCAGAAACTTCTGAATGTTTCTGGACCTTAAGTTTCTCATTTGTATTTTATTTGTTCTCATCAGTAGCTTTGACTTTCCATACTTACAATTGAGACAAACAAAGATGCATCATTTGTTTTAGCCTACTAATAATGTAAAAAATTTATATCTCTATGTCAGCTCCAAATATATAATGTCAGATGAATACTATGAAGTTGGAGGGATTCAAATACATGAAAGCACTAATTTTTGGGGCATATACCTAAGGGAGGAAATTCATTGCACCTTGGAAAAGTACGAAAATGATACGGTTAAGTGTTTCCAAAGCAGTAAAAGATGATCCTAAACAACGACTGTATATTGGTCGGAAAAATCTATTTTGCACCTTTGATGTCGAGGTCACCATTCTTCACACAACAAAAAACTTATAAAAGAAAGAAATAATGTCAAATGTTTAGTTAGAAACATTATTGGATGCATTCCTTTATTTATGGAGAAATAGAGAAAAGAGAGAAATATTAAATGTACCCATAGAAGCCCAAATGATCCAGTTTGTAGACTGAACTTTACACCAGCTGTGCATCTCTACGTGCACCACACTTACTCGACAAGATATAACAGTTTGAAGATCTATTTTCGCACCAAAATAGCAAGCTAAATTGCACCAGATCAATCCCTTTTATGCACCAGGATAAGGAGCTATATTGCACCAGATCAGTCCACAAATTACACCAGCACGGTGAATGTCTTGTGCATGCTGTCAACGTTTCTCTGAAACAAGATCTAAAATTTTTAAATGAAACAAGTAGCATACTGAACGATGACTGCATTTCAACTGAAGAGGTTTACTAAAAGATCGAAAATTTGGTCAACAAAAGAGACAATATGATCATTAAATTGAATGTCACGATCCAAAATCTCACCTCAGGCGTCGTGATGACACCTAATCTCTAAGACTAGGTAAGCCGATTTCAATTACATTTCAAGCCATCTTTTTTTAAATCAAAACTAACAACGGAAATAATTACAAATATAACAACCTTCCCAAGACTGGTAATACAGAGTCACGAACACTAACTGAATACATAGAATGATCTCAAGGATCTAATACTCAATATTGTTTGATTAAAAATTAACCGTACAATAAAATGAAAAGACTCCAAGGGACTGCGACGACCAAGCAGCTCTACCTTGAATCCTTACGATCCCGCTTTAACTCTGTCCAAGTCCGATATCTCCAATACCTGGCTCTGCACAAAAATGTGCAGAAGTGTAGTATGAGTACACCACAGTCGGTACCCAGTAAGTATCAAGACTAACCTCAGTGAAGTAGTGACGAGATACAGTCAAGACACTCACTAGTCTACTAACCTATGCAATATAGTATATAAAATAATAGGAAACAAATAACAATAATGGCAACACTAATCAACCAGTAATCTGCACAACAGGGCAACAAGAACACCATTAATATTGCTCAACAAATAATAAATATAAGTACACCCAATTAATTCAAGTCTTTTAAATATAAATCTTACGCCTATATACTTCTCAAATAATAATCTTTAGAATATAATACTATCCAATAAATATATTTCGAATATACTCCCTTCAAATAAATATATTTCAAATATAATTTTTCAAATAAATCTCTTTCAAATATAATTCTTCAAATAAATATCTTTCGAATTTAATTCTTTCAAATAGATCCTTTTGAATAATAATCCTTCCAAAGAAATATTTTGAATATAATTCTTTCAATTCGAAGTCACCATCTGACACCTCATTTCAAAATCATAAAATACGGATCTCAGCCCACTTTCATATTTCCACGGCACCTCGTACCAAATTTCTCTATCACAACCGCATGGACAACACATGTGCCAATATCATCATTATTTAGCCACGACACCTTGTTCCCTAATTTTATATCACAACTGCATGGACAATTCACATGCCAATATTATCATTATTTACTCACGGCACCTCGTGCCCACATTTCATATCATAATCTGCCTGGCAATGGCCACAGACCCCCAATTTCAACATAAATCAGACTATTACCAATTTACCAACAACAAGACCAATTGCACGAGATATAAAAATAAACACAAGGAAAATCACAACATCACATAAAAATCACCAACGCAACAACTCCACATCTTCACATATCATCCCTGACAATAGCCACCTTTATCTCTCCTATAGCCACCCTTATCACTCCTATAATAGCCTCCTTTATCCCTCCGCCCTGACAATATCAATAGCCACCATTATCGCTCCTATAGCCACCCTTATCTCTCCTATAATCACCCTTATCACTCCGTCCAGACAATATCCCAACACACATAACAACGGTGAAATGCCACCCTTATACCCACATAATATCAATAGTGGAATGCCACACTTATATCCTCAAAATAATAACTCAAATAAAACAATAATTTACATGGAATATTATCACGGCAACATAACAAAAAAAACCAATTAACATCACAAACTACCCAACGGCCACAACCAAATTCCAAAGATATAACAGAATCAATTAATTTCACAACAAATAGCCCAAGGCTCCACACAATACGTATAAACTCTCGAATGAACAACAGAGATGGAAAAATAACTCAACATAGGACAACACCCTTTTTTTAATACAATTTTTTGGTAAATATACTAATACCTTTCTTAAGCTTATTTAATTAATTATTTGCAGATGAAAAATCCATAATGAAATTAAATTTCAAGAAATATCAAATCATCAAACTCACGGAATTCACATTAATATACAAGTAAAAATCACATCAAACTGTCATTTAAAAACAAATTCAACAAACACGAATTGAGGCATGGCAAATAGATGATTTAATAAATATCAATAATTATCCAATTTACTACACAATATGTCTAAGACTTTGACCCACTATATTTTGCACATATAATTCCGAGTACGTACTCATCACCTCGCGTACACAGTTTTTCAAATTTCACAAATGACACATAAAACTCGATGCCTGAGGGGTAATTTCCCCACTCGAGGTTAGGCAAGATACTTACCTTTTTGAAGTTATGTCGATATTCTAAAATCACCTTCTTGCTTGAATTGACCTCCGGACCGCTCAAATCTATCAAAATTAATTGTATAACTTTATTAAAATTTATCGAAAATAATTTCGGATAATAATACGTCGACTTAAAAATTTATTCCAAAAAGTCAACAAAAGTCAACGCGTGGCCCCCCTCGGAACCCGATATAATTTTCATGAAATCCGAATACCCATTCCGATACGAGTTCAACCATACCAATTTTATCCAATTCCGATAACAACTCGATCTCCAAATCTTAAATTTTTGTTTTTGGAAGATTTTGCCAAAATCTTGATTTCTTCCATTAAAATCCGAATTAAACGATGAATATAATCATAGATTCATGAAATATAAATACTTTAGGATATAGGACACTTACCCAAGTCAAAGTCGTGAAGAACTCCTCCAAAATCGCCCCAAAACCGAGCTCCAAAATCTCAATCGAAAATGACAAAATGACTGATTTTTGGTCCTTTAGTTGCTGCCCAGTTTCGCACTTGCGGGCACTGTTCACGCTTCTGCGGGCACCGTTCACGCTTCTGCGATCACTATTCATGCTTCTGTAAAAAAAATAGCAAGCTGCCCAGAAATTTCAGTAGCTTTTCTTCAAGTCCGAATTGATCCGTTAACCTTCTGAAATCCACCCGAGACCCTTGGAACCTCAACCAAATATACCAACACGTCCCAAAATACAATACGAACTTAGTCAAGGCTTCAAACCATGTCAAACAACGCCGAAATTATGAATCGCGCATCGAATTGAATTATGAGTTTTCAAATCTTCCAACTTCTATATTTTGCGCCGAAACGTATCAAATCAATCCGGAATGACTTCAAATTTTGCACACAAGTCATAAATGACGAAATTGGGCTATTCAAATTTCTGGAATCAAAATCCGACCTCGTTATAAAAAATTTAACCTTCAGTCGGACTTTCCAAAAATCTTTCATTTTCCAACTTTCGCCAAAATGCGTCGAATTGTCCTACGGACTTCCAAATCCAAATCTGAACATACGCCTAAGTCCAAAATCACCATACGAAACTATTGACATCATAAAAATTCCATTCCAGAGTCGTTTGTTCAAAAGTCAACTCTCTGGTTAACTATTTCCATTTAAGCTTTTAAATAGGAATTGTTCTTTCAATTTAATTCTAAATCTTTCGAAAATCAAACTCGACCACACCCACGGGTCATAATACATATTACGAAATTGCTCGAGACCTTATGTCACTGAACGGGGCACAAATTCTTAAATCGACAAGTCGGGTCGTTACATTCTCCCCCTCTTAAATATACGTTCGTCCTCGAACGTGCCAAGAATCTTTCTGATGACATTAAATTACTGAGTGCATTATTTCACACATACTCACGGGTGATTCTACGTCACCGAAAATTTAACAGGTGTCCGACAACATCATCTCAATGGAGATTATTTCTTTTATTCACACTTATAAGCCTTTAAACCACTTCCTTAACGCTCCCAATAAATTTTGAATTCCTAACATCAACACACGGTATTAGTCTCAACCGGCTGTAGCAATTCGTGTCTACGAACACGACATACGTATGTCCATAACCACCTCTCTGGTCGTGATAACTGATTATAATTAATTTCCAACATCTTCAATTAATTCGTATTCACCAAAATCTCATTTCAACTTTTCGTAACACTGACAGCAACACGCGGGGCATGAATACCTCATAATTATTTACCCGAATTAATGAGTCATATTTAACGCCACCTGGGCACCCACCTTATAGGCTAAAACTCAATATTTACAGCACAATTATGGCTAAATATGCACAGAAAATATACAAGAATTATCAAATAAGTCTAACATGCATGACTCCCTATTTATACTATAGTAAAAATTAAATTTCACAAAGGGAGAATTTTAAACTCATAAAAATTTTCACCACAAGGACCTCGTCCTTATATAACTTCCACTGTGGCTTGTAGCCAGGTTTAAATATTTCACATCATATATAAAAATGCGAGAATCTTGTCCTCAACTCCGAATCACAAGTATTGCACATTGTGCCAACTGAAATTTTCAATTTCCTTTCTTTCTTATTTTCAATAAATGTCGTAAATAATTTTCTCAACACATAATGAACCCTCATCCCGGTAGGACATAAAATTCATGAAATTAAAATCAATTATTCCGAAATCACATCAAACCCCACTGTAGTGAATAATAAAAATTACTTTTGGACTTATAGCCCTCAATGGTGTACAAAAATAAAAATGATAGACTCAGGCTATCATAATGAAATTTCCCAACATGGATAACATATAAGTGGGTCACAAAGTTACGAAGCTCACCCATAAGCGGAGCATAATAGGAGGACTCACCTCAATATTCAGAACCGAATCAAATTAAGGGAAAATATCCTTTTATAACAAATCAGGATCATACCTGTAATGACACCATCTGGTGTAGTGGCCCCCGCCACACCATAACAAATATATCAACGGGCTGGGCCTCCCCCTCTAGGGCGCCCTCTACCCGCCTGTCCTCCACCCCTAACTGGTTGTGCACGTGGGGTAGTAATTGCATTGGGGCCCATAGCCTGGGTGTTCTGATGAAATCCATCTCTCCCAAGTCTGGGACAATCTCTCATAATGTACCTAGTATCACCATACTCATAACAACCCCTCTGAGGTTGCTGCTGCTCGTACTGAGTCTGTGCCAGATAACTGGAATAACCACTGTAAGAATCTCGTATCGGTGGTGTACTATAAGAACTTACTGGAGCACCCTGAGTAATCTTATGTGCGGAATGAGCTGGCCGACTGCTCGAGCTTCCGCCATAATGGGTCATAGCCGATGAGTAAAATTAACTAAACCCTCCATAGCTTCGAGACCTTTTGGCCTCTTTATACTCCATTTCCTCACCTAGAACACCCCAAATCCTCCTCGCAATCTCCACTACTTGCTGAAATAGAATATCAGTTTGCAACTCTCGAGCCATGCATATTTTAAGATCATAATCGAGCCCCTCAATGAATCTGCGAACCCATTCTATGACTGTAGGAACCAAGATAGGTGCATGACGGGCTAACTCACTGAACCTGATAGCATATTCTGACACTGTCATAGTGCCCTGATGCAACTGTTCAAACTCTGTGCGCCATGCATCTCGGAGAGTCTGGGGAACAAACTCTTTCAAAAATATTTCTGAAAATTGAGCCCAAGTTGGTGGTGTTGTATCGGCTGGTCTATCTTCTTCATAAACTTGCCACCACTGATACGTTGCGCCTGACAACTGAAATGTAGTAAAGGAAACTCCGCTCACTTCCACAATACCCATGGTGCGGAGAATACAGTGACAATTTTCTAGAAATCCTTGGGCATCCTCTATAGCTGTGCCACTGAAAGTAGGTGGACTATACCTCTTAAACCTCTCAAGTCTCTTTTGTTCTACTTTTGATGCCCCTGACCTGACCTGAGGCTGAACCGGAATAACAGATTGTACCGGTACTACACCCGGAACCTGACCAATGTAAACTCGCTGCTCTAGAATACGGGCGGTAGGAGTCTGAACTCCTCCCCCAACCTGTGAAATATTTGGTGAAACGGAGATCAAACCCGACTGAGTCAATGTACCCAACATGTTTAGGAACTGTACTAAAGTCTTCTGAAGTCCAGGGGTAACAACAGGTGTCTCTGGTTCCTGTCCCCCAATTGGAGCAACTGGCGGCTCCTCAACTGCTACTCTGACAGGTGCTCCAGTCGCGGCACGTGCCCTTCCTCGAGCTCTACCTCGACCCCGACCTCTTGCAGCCCTAACAGTATGTGCGGATGCCTGCTCAGCTAACGCGGTAACACGTGTCCTCACCATTTGTGAGAGAATAGAAATACAAAGGCTCAAATTCCACAATCAACAAATCCGCACGATAAGAATGAAAGAAGTGAAAATTTCCTAACAATTATGTAGCCTCTCGGAGATAAGTACAGACGTCTCCGTACCGATCCGCAAAATTCTACTAGACTCGTTCATAACTCGTAGAACTTATGAACCTAGAGCTCTGATACCAACTTGTCACGACCCAAAATTCCATCTCAGGCGTCATGATGGCACCTAGTCTCTAAGACTAGGTAAGCCGATTTCAATTACATTTCAAGCCATTTTTTTAAATCAAAACTAACAGAGGAAATAATTACAAATATAACAACCTTCCCAAGACTGGTAATACAGAGTCACGAACACTAACTGAATACATAGAATGATATCAAGGATCGAATACTCAATACTATTTGATTAAAAATTAACAGTACAATAAAATGGAAAGACTCCAAAGGACTGCGACGACCAAGAAGCTCTACCTTGAATCCTTACGATCCCGCTTTAACTCTGTCCAAGTCCGATATCTCCAATACCTGGCTTTGCTAAAAAATGAGCAAAAGTGTAGTATGAGTACACCACAGTCGGTACCCAATAAGTATCAAGACTAATCTCAGTGGAGTAGTGACGAGGTACAGTCAAGACACTCACTAGTCTATTAATCTGTGCAATATAGTATATAAAATAATAGAAAACAAATAACAACAACAGGGCAACAAGAACACCGTTAATATTGCTCAACAAATAATAAATACAAGTATACCCAATTAATTCAAGTCTTTCAAATATAAATCTTTCGCCTATATACTTCTCAAATAGTAATCTTTAGGATATAATACTATCCAATAAATATATTTCGAATATACTCCTTTCAAAGAAATATCTTTCAAATATAATTATTTCAAATAAATCTCTTTCAAATATAATTCTTCAAATAAATATCTTTCGAATTTGAGTCTTTCAAATAGATCCTTTTGAATAATAATCCTTCCAAATAAATATTTTGAATATAATTCTTTAATTCGAAGTCACCATGTGACACCTCATTTCAAAATCATAAAATACGGGTCTCAGCCCACTTTCATATTTCCACGATAACTCGTGCTAAATTTCTCTATCACAACCGCACGGACAACTCACGTGCCAATATCATCATCATTTAGCCACGACAACTCGTGCCCTCATTTCATATCACAACTGCACGGACAATTCACGTAATATTATCATTATTTACTCACGGCACCTCGTGCCCACATTTCATCTCATAATCTGCCTGACAATAGCCACAGACCCCGAATTTTAACATAAATCAGACTATTAGCAATTTACCAACAACTAGACCAATTGCACAAGATATTAAAATAAACACAAGAAAAATCACAACATCACATAAAATCACCAACGCAACAATTCCAATCATCACATATCATCCCTGACAATAACCACCCTTATCACTCCTATAATAGCCTCCCTTATCCCTCTGCCCTGACAATATCAATAGCCACCTTTATCGCTCCTATAGCCACCCTTATCACTCCGCCCAGACAATATCCCAACACACATAACAACGGTAAAATGTCACCCTTATAACCACATAATATCAACAGTGGAATGCCACCCTTATATCCTCAAAATAATAACTCAAATAAAACAATAATTTACATGGAATATTATCACGGCAACATAACAAAAAAAAACCAATTAACATCACAAATTGCCCAACGACAACAACTAAATGCCAAAGATATAAGATAATCAATTAATTTCACAACAAATAGCCCAAGGCTCCACACAATACGTATAAAATCTCGAATCAACAATAGAGATGAAAAAATAACTCAACACAGGACACCACCCTTTTTTTTTATACAATTTTTTGGTAAATATACTAATACCTTTCTTAAGTTTATTTGATTAATTATTTGCAGAGAAAAAATCCATAATGAAATTAAATTCCAAGAAATATCAAATCTTCAAACTCACGGAATTCACATTAATATACAAGTAAAAATCACATTAAACTATCATTTAAAAACAAATTCAACAAACATGAATTGAGGCATGGCAAATAGATGATTTAATAAATGTCAATAATTATCCAATTTACTACACAATATATTTAAGACTTTAACCCACTATATTTTGCACATATAAGCCCGAATACGTACTCGTCACGTCGCGTACACGGCTTTTCACATTTTACAAATGGCACATAAGACTCGATGCCTAAGGGGTAATTCCCCCACTCGAGGTTAGGCAAGATACTTACCTGTTTGAAGTTATGCCGATATTCCAAAATCGCCTTCTTGTTTGAATTGACCTCCGTACCGCTCAAATCTATCCAAATTAATTGTATAACTTCATTAAAATTCATCGAAAACTATTCCGGATAATAATACGTCGACTTAAAAATTTATTCCCAAAATCAACGCGGGCCCCCCTCGGAACCCGACATAATTTTCATGAAATACGAACACCCATTCCGATACGAGTTCAACCATACCAATTTTATACAATTCCGATAACAACTCGACCTCCAAATCTTAAATTTTTGTTTTTGGACGATTTTGCCAAAATGTTGATTTCTTCCATTAAAATCCGTTACAATCATGAATTCATGAAATATAAACACTTTAGGATATAGGACACTTATCCAAGTCAAAGTCGTGAAGAACTCCTCCAAAATTGCCCAAAAATCGAGCTCCAAAATCTCAATCGAAAATGACAAAGTGACTGATTTTTGGTCCTTATGTTGCTGCCCAGTTTCGCACCTGCGGGCACTATTCACGCTTCTGCGGGCACCGTTCACGCTTCTGCAATCACTATTCATGCTTATGTAAAAAAAACAGCAAGCTGCCCAGAAATTTCAGGAGCTTTTCTTCAAGTCCGAATTGATCCGTTAACCTTCTGAAATCCACCCGAGGACCTCGAAACCTCAACCAAATATACCGACACGTCCAAAAATACAATACAAGCTTAGTCGAGGCTTCAAACCATGTCAACCATCGCCGAAATTACGAATCGCGCATCGAATCGAATTATGAGTTTTCAAATCTTCCAACTTCTATATTTTGCACCGAAACGTATCAAATCAACCCGGAATGACTTCAAGTTTTGCACACAAGTCATAAATGACAAAATAGAGATATTCAAATTTCCAAAATTGAAATCTGACCTCGTTATCAAAAATTTAACCTTCAGTCGGACTTTCCAAAAATCTTCCATTTTCCAACTTTCGCCAAAATGCGTCGAATTGTCCTACGGACTTCCAAATCCAAATCCGAACATACGCCTAAGTCCGAAATCACTATACGATACTATTGACATCATAAAAATTCTATTCCAGGGTCGTTTGTTCAAAAGTGAACTCTCCGGTCAACTCTTTCTATTTAAGCTTCTAAATAGGAATTGTTCTTTCAGTTTAATTCTAAATCTTCCGAAAATCAAACTCGACCACACCCCGGGTCATAATACATATTACGAAACTTCTCGAGACCTTAAGTCACTGAACGGGACGTAAATTCTTAAATCGACAAGTCGGGTCGTTACATTGAAGCTCCCAGGATCGAGTGTCAATGGCATCAACCGTTCTGTGTTTTAAGTAGTTCTGCACATTTATTATCAGCAGACAGAGTCTATTGCCATGACCTTAACAGTCAAAGGGATATTTAATTGAGAAAACTTCCTCAAAAAGCATCAAGCATATTGAAATACACTACTCTTAGACCACAAAGATAAACAGAACATGATAAATAAAGAGTTATAAAGACCTTAACATGATTGAAATAAACAGAAAATGATAAATGGAAAAAGAACCCAAAGAGTGACAAAACTATTTTTCATCATGTCCCTGACAAATTAAGATAACAATTAATGACATAGTGGAGTGGAAGAAACACACAACTCTTAGACCACAAAGTTAAATGTATGTTTTACCTTCTCTTACAATGCTATTAAATAGGGACAAAATAATAAAAATTATTACGAGATACTGAACTAGCCAGAGCGTGACTCAACAAAGCAAAGCAAGACTATACTAAAGACAAAGGAAATAGTGCAAACAAAGGAACTAAGATAACTTATATGAGAACAACAAGACAAAGAGATTAATCATCTATAATACTAACATAATGTAGTTTCTCTTTCTTTTTTTGAGAATTGTAAAAACACAAAGTAGTTAATTGATCAGTTATCAAATCAACCCAAAAAGTATGTTTAATTTTTATACCTGGATGGTATGTTTATGTGTCTGAAGATCTCTGTACTCCTTGGTCAGACCACGGCCAATGATGTATACCTGTTATAAAAAAATAAAACAATCAAAACTGGTTTAAAGCTTCAGGTTCATGCCACCAGAATTGTTTCTCCATTAGATTTGTAAACTCATCTCTAACATAAATTCTAAACGGACTTGTGTAGTCTTGAAATATTCGAGTTCTTCAATGAAAAACAGAAGCTTTTAGTTCTACTCAAGTCAATCAAGTTGAGTTCCACTAAAGAAATGTGGTTTAGCTAAATTCGTGAGTTTCACAACATTTTATCATTTAAGTGGACATTTCAAATATCCTCGGCAATCACCAACTCTTCCTTCATTATCTAGATCAAGCAAAAGAAAATTAAAGAAATATAAACAAATGCATTGTCAAAAATATAAATATATTAAAATGTAGGTGAATATGTTAGACAATAAAGCAGTATATAGAACGATTTCAAACCTCTTATGTGAAACCCACAACAAATATATCCATACACAGATCTTCTTCTGAAGATCGTCGCCGACTGGGTGCCATCGACAATCCCATCTTTTGAAAAATCGAGTGAAGAAAAAGTTTTCTTCGTGGGTTTCAAGCCCTAGACCTAGAGTGAGGGGGAAGCTATGGAAAATTTTAGAGGGAATAGTTTAAGTTAGAAATTTTAGAGGGAATAGTTTAAGTGGGAAAGTTTTGTATGAATTTCGTAAATATTTTAGACCACGCTTGGACGGTGTTGCTTTTAAATATACCAAAAGTAATGCTAGTAAAGTGTAGCTTCATATGTGGATAGCGTTCTCAAAAGATTTTACATATAGGCAATGCATACAGTGTGTAGTCTTTGTACATAAAGAGCACGATTTTACGAGTGTTACCTAAAATGCGTTGCAAAAAGCTCTTAATAAAGGCCACCCTTATAAAAGTGTGCATATAGCTATTTTTGGCAACATTTTTCAAGCGTCGTCTATAAAAGGTATTGCCGTAGGCCAATTTTGTTGTAGTGTCGAATGTCCAAATAATACAACTTTGAAGGTAGGATCTTTCTACTTTTAGTATAATATGATATGATATTTTTTTAAAAAGTGGTTACTGACTTGAAGAGCTCGACAATGAGTCTTGTCCAACGGACTCAGGATTATAGTTGGTTAAAAATTTTCTATTTTCTCGAATGTCCAATTAATACAACAACAACATACCCAGTATTATCCCACACTGTGGGGTCTGGGAAGGGTAGTGTGTACGCAGACCTTGCCCCTACCTTGTGAGGATAGAGAGGTTGTTTCCAATAGACTCTCGGCTCAGGAAAGTATAAGCACCACATTAATAAAAATATAGACACGAAGGGACAGTACCATAAAGCCATATAAAAGCAGAATAAAAACAATAAGATAGTAAGGTGATCAACAATGAAAGCACACAACGGTTAGTCATAAAAACCTACTACCAACAAAAAGCGAGACTGCATGCCAATACTACTGTTATGAATACTCTAGACTACCTACTCTACCACCCTAATCATCGACCTCCATACCTTCCTATCAAGGGTCATGTCCTCGGTCAGCTGAAGCTGCGCCATATCTTTCCTAATCACCTCTCCCCACCTCTTCTTTGGCCTATCTCTACCTCTCCGTAGGCCCTCCAATGCCAACCTCTCACACCTCCTCACCGGGGCGTCTGTGCTTCTCCTCCTCACATGACCAAACCACCTAAGCCGCGCTTCTCGCATCTTGTCCTCAATAGGGGCCACACCCACCTTATCGCGAATAACCTAATTTTTGATCCTATCTAACCTGGTGTGCCCGCACATCCATCTCAACATTCTCATCTCTGCTACCTCCATCTTCTGTACATGAGCGATCTTCACTAGCCAACACTCAGCCCCATACAACATCGTTGGTCTGACTATCACTCTGTAAAACTTATCCTTAAGTTTCGGTGGTACCTTCTTGTCACACAAAATACCAGAAGCGAGTCTCCATTTCATCCATCCTGCCCCAATACGAATGTCCAAATAATGTCAAAAATTCATCTGGGAAGCTGAAAGGATAAATTGTTCTGTGGTCGCCACTAACAATGAAGAACGTCGCCATGTCAGCATAGTAGGACTGTTAGGGATATAGTAGATATGCCCTAGATCCAATCTCATATTTGATGATTTGAACATATTTTTGTGAACGTTATTTCATATAAAATATATATGGCATTTGATATTCTTTTTTTATTATTATTAATTTTTTGATTAATTTGATGAGGTTCTTGATTAAATTTTGAGACTTGTCATGATGGAGATCACAATAATGAGAGTAAAATTTCTTTTAATTTAATCTAAATTTGTTCTTGATCGTAGGATTATTAATTAGGATCAATATTTATGTGATATTCTTTATGAGATAAATATTAGTTGATCTCATTAACTAAATCACATAGATAGATGATGCATATGGAGATATGATCATTAAATTGACTCATTGGATAATTCCTAATGGTTAAAATTACCATAAACTATCAATAGGATATTCTCTTGAAGAATGTGATGTGAAAGTTTCCTTTGACCTGAGATCGTGTCACGACCCGAAATTCCCATCTTCGGGACCGTGATAGTGCCTAACATTTATGTTAGAATACTTTTAACCATTTTTTAACTGTTTAATTTAATTAATAATAAAGAAACTAATAACGGGAATAAAATCTGACAGAAATACACATCTAAAATAAAGTAGATGGGGACTTCAGAGCTGTGAACGTCGTGCAGCTATACTTTAAGTCTCCTGCGGATAGCTGAATTCGAGCAAATCTATTATACACCACTAGGACCAACTCCAGTATCTGTACAAGAAGTGCAGAGTGTAGTATGAGTACAACCGACCCCATGTACACAGTAAGTTCTGAGCCTAACCTCGACGAAGTAGTGACGAGGCTAAGGTAGGTCACTTACATTAACTTGTACGCAATAATAATAACAACAACAATATAGGAGAACATGAATAGAAATTAAACCGGTAAATCATATCAACAATCAAGCCAACTCGGCAATCATAACCAATTATTACTTAAATCACTTTTCGTTGCGGCGTGCAACCCGATCCAACAATATATTTATATTCAATTCCTTTGCTGCGTGCAATCCGATCCAATAATATATTCATTTTTATTTAATTCCGTTGCGACGTGCAACCCGATCCTCAATACATCTTTTCATTCAATTCTGTCGCGGCGTGCAACCCGCTCTTCCAATATATTCACTTTCAATCAATTCTGTTGCGGCGTGCAACCCGCTTCTCTAATATATTCACTTTTATTTCTGTTGCGGTGTGCAACCCGCTCCTCAATAATATAATTTACTAATTCTTATAAAAGAAATTATTCCAATAAATGCAACAATTAATATAAAATTATAAGACAATAGGCATATAATAATTATGATTTATTTAGAAACAAGTGATGACAAGTAGAAATTAATTGTGAAAATTAAGGAGGAAATATGCAATTTAATATTTAGTATGCTAAATGTCAAGTAACAATGTAACGACCCGACCGGTCGTTTTGAATATTATAACCCCGTTCCCCCATTTACTGCTCAATTTATGTCTTGCAATTGATTTATGACTTATCGGGTTAGTTAGTTCAGGTCCGGAAGGAATTCAGAATGAAATGAGTCACTTAGTCTCATAATTAAAAAAAAAATTAAGTTAGAAAAGTGGACCGGATATGGACCTATGTGTAAACGACCTCGGATTCAAATTTTGATAATTCCAGTAGCTCTGTATGGTGATTTAGGACATTGTGTCCAGAATCTTTTTTGGAGGTCCATAGAGGAATTAGACTTGAAATGTCGAAAGTTAAATTTTTGAAAAGTTTGACCGAGGGGTTGACTTTTTGATATCGGGGTCAAAATCCTATTCTGAAAATTTTAATAGGTATGTTATGTTATTTATGACTTGTGTGCAAAATTTGAGGTCAATCGGACGTGATTTGATAGGTTTCGGTGTTATTTGTAGAAATTAGAAATTTCAAAGTTCAATAGACTTGAATTGGGGCGTAATTCATGATTTTAGCGATGTTTGAGGTAATTTGAGGATTCGACTAAGTTCGTATGATATTTTAGGACTTGTTGGCATATTTGGTTGAGGTCCCAAGAGCTTCGGGTGAGTTTCGGATGGTTAATAGATCAAAAATTGAACTACAACAGCTACTGTAATTTCCTTATGTTGGAAATTTCTTCTGCTAGATTCGAGCCCAGAAATCGAGGGCCACGATCGAAGCCATGATCGAACCCAGGGTCGAGGGCCACGATCGAAGCCATGATCGAGCCCAGGGTCGAGGATCACGGTCGAAGGCAGGGTCGAAGACATGATCGAAGGCCAGGGTCGAGGGCCATGATCGAGGATCAGGATCGAGGCCTAGGATTGAGGACCAGGATCGAGGGCCAGGATCGAGGCTTAGGATCGAGGGCCTCGATCGAAGGCCAAGATCGAGGCAGAACCGAGGTTGTCTGGGCAGAATTATAAAAGTAGGGACTTCGTCCCATTAGCCATTTTTGACAAATTGGAGCTTGAGAAGAGGTGATTTTTGATATATTTTCAAGAAAAACTTGAGGTAAGTCCCTTGTGATCATTTTTACTCCATAATATTGAATTATCATCGAATAATCCGACTAGATTACATGATTTTGAGGTGTAAATCGGAGATTGGAACTTAGAAATTTGGAAATAAGATTTGTAGATTTAAGGGTCGAGTTGAGGTCGGATTTTGGTAAAATTGGTATGGGTAGACTCATGGTTGAATGGGCTTTCAGATTTTGTAACTTTTGTTGGGTTCCGGAACGTGGGCCCGACGGGCGATTTTTGAGCTAAATTTTGGATTTTTATGAAAAATTAGTATTTTCTTATGGAATTAATTCCAATAAATTTTATTGACAGAAAAAAATTATTTGTGACTAGATTCAAGGCATTCAGAGGCCGATTTACGAGGCAAAGGCATAGCAGAGTAAAGATTTTTACGTTTTGAGGTAAGTAACAGTTTTAAATCTGGTCCTGAGGGTATTAAACCCCGAATTTTGGTATCATGTGATTATTTTGGAGGTGACGCACATGATAGGTGACGGGCGTGTGGGCGTGCACCGAGGGGATTGTGACTTGGTCCGTCCCGGGAAACTGTAAAGTTGAATAATTTATTGTTAGTTATATGCTCTCTATGTGTTGATAAAATTTGACTGTAAATCATGTTAGAAATCATGCTTAGGCTATGTGATAGTACTGTTGGGACCCATGGAGGTCGTGTACTTGTTGAATTGCGTGCTAAATGCTATATGTACTCAGTCTCAGTTTTTACTTGCACATTTTATCTTAGTCTCTGTTATTATTATTGATACATCATATCATTGTTGTTTGGGCTGATTTCACGATTAATGAGAGCCCGAGAGACTGGAGAGATTTATGACTGAGAGAGGCCGAGGGCCTGATTGTGAGATATTGATATCACAGCACATGAGTTGTCCGTGCAGTACGTGAGTTGGCCGTGCAGATCCTTATATTATACTATAGCACGTGAGTTGGCCGTGCAGCACATGAGTTGGTCGTGCGGATCCAGATATTTATACTATAGTTGGCAGTGCAGCATATGAGTTGGCCGTACGGATCCAGATATTTGTATTATGGCACGTGAGTTTTCTATGCAGATTATAACGCTTGGGCTGTAGGAGCCCCTCTAGAGTCTGTACACCCCCAGTGAGCGCGGGTACCCATTGAGAGTGAGTGATGAGGGCTGGGAGCCGAGTGAGTGATTGTTGTCCTAAGAGGTTGTACTTGATTTCCATTTGTTGTTGCACTTAGTTTCTATCTGTCATTGTTGTGAAATCTCTGAAAGATTGTTGATATACGAATTACATGAACAGGAACTGTATAAAAATTGATTTGACATTAAACTGCCAGATTTGATAGCATGTCTATTCTTTGCTGGAATTACTGGAAATGAACCATAACTATGTAGCTCGTTACTATCTTCAGTTCCTTATTTATTATTGTTACTTGCTAAGTTGGTTGTACTCATACTACACTATGCACTTCGTGTGCAGATCCAGGTGTTCCCAGTCATAAAGGGTGTTAATCCTTTTGCGCGGTTGATTTTTAGGAGATTTTGAGGTAGCTGTCGTGTTCCGCAGACCTTCTCTCTCCTTCTCTATCTCTTTGTTTACTGTATTTGGTCTCAGACTATTATAGACTATATTTTCCAGACTTGTATTCATATTAGATGCTCATGTACTCAGTGACACAAGGTTTTGGGGAGTGTTTATATTGTATTTAAATATTATATTTTCAACCTTAAAGAGAAGTTTTGGTTTATTGAGATTATCGGCTTGCCTAGTATCAAGATGGGCGCTATCATGACAGGTTGGGATTTTGGGCCGTGACAAGTTGGTATCAGAGCTTAGGTTACATAGGTCTCACGAGTCATGAGCAGGTTTAGTAGAGTCTTGCGGATCGGTACAGAGACGTCTGTACTTATCTTCGAGAGGCTGCAGAGCCTTTAGGAAATTTTCACTTTCTTGTATTCTGTCGTGCGAATTTGTTGATTCTGGAAACTAAATTTTTGGTACTCTATTCTCTTAGGGATGGTGAGGACACGTACTACCAGATCGGACGGTCAGCCACTAGTGCCACCAGTTAGGGCCGCGAGAGGCCGGGGCCGAGGTAGAGGTCGAGGTGTAGCTCGTACCATAGTTGGAATAGCACCTGTAGTACCACCAATTGTTCCAGCTCAGGAGAAGATTCCAGATATAGTTGAGCCAACAAGATCAGCTCAGGCACTAGCTGTGCCCATTGAGATTGCAGGCATTCAGGAGACTTTGGCCCAGATATTGACAGCCTGCACTGGTCTTGCTTAGGTGGTTTCGGCTCACCGGCCACTTCTCAGGCTGGGGGGGGGTACTCATACCCCTGTTGCCCGTACTCCAAACCAGGTAGTACAGGGACTTCAGATACCGGGAGCGCTACCAGCCCAGCCGGTTGCAGCTACTCAGGCCCCGGTAGTTCCTGTTATGGCAGACGATGAGTAGAGGAGACTTGAAAGATTTAAGAGGCTTCGGCCTCCACCATTTAGCGGTACCGAGTCAGAGAATGCTCAGGATTTTTTGGATAGGTGCCAACGGATGCTTCGGACAGCAGGTATTCTGGAGACGAGTGGGGTCTCATTCACTACTCAGATGGTGGGAGACTTACGAGAGGCGTAGGCCTATTGGCGCAGCACCCCTTACTTGGCATCAGTTCTCCGTGGTCTTTTTGGAGAAGTTCGTCCCTCAGTCCCGCAGAGAAGAGCTGCGCAGACAGTTTGAGCATCTTCACCAGGATGATATGTCTGTAACGCAGTACGAGATGAGATTTTTTGAGTTGGCTCGTCACACAGTCTGGTTGGTTCCCACTGATAGGGAGAGGATTAGGAGATTTATTGATGGCCTCACATATCAGTTGCGGTTACTTATGACTAGGGAGAGAGTATCTGGTGCTACTTTTGATGAGGTAGTGGACCTTGCTCAGCAGATAGAGATGGTTCGTAGCCAGGAACGTGGAGAGAGAGAGAGGCTAAGAGACCTCGTGGTCCGGGTGATTGTAGCAGTGTTCCTTCAGGGGGTCAGTTTCACCGAGGTAGGGGTCATTCTTACAGACACGCTAAGACGGGTCGTCCAACTCATCGTGGTGCATCAGCTAGCCATGGTTCTTACAGTGCTCACTCAGTCCAGTCTTCATTTAGTCCACTACCAGCATAGAGTTCTCATCATGCCTCGTCCGCACATGCTTCTGCAGGTCATTCCTCGGGTTATCAAGAGCAGCAGTTCCATCAGAGGAGGGGTTATTTCGAGTGTGGAGAATTTGGTTATTTCAAGAGAGAGTGTCCTAGGCTGTTAAGTGGGGCTTCACAGCAGAGTTCTCGACCGACGGCACCAACACCGGAAATTACACCACCCGCCCTGCCATATCGGGGTGGGGGTCAGGTAGCTAGGGGTCGCCCAAGAGGGGGAGGCCGATCAGGTGGCGGGCAGACTTGATTCTATGCTTTTCCTGCCAGGCCAGATGATGTTGCCTCAGACGCAGTGATCACAGGTATTGTTTTAGTGTGCCACATGGAGGCTTCTATATTATTTGACCCTAGTTCCACTTATTCATATGTATCATCATATTTTGCTCATTATATGGATGTGCCCTGTGAGTCCTTAGTTTCACCTGTTTGTGTATCTACACCGGTGGGCGATATTATTACTGTGGATCGTGTGTATCTGTCGTGTGTGGTAACAATTGGGGAACTTGAGACTAGAGCTGATCTCTTATTACTCGGTATGGTTGATTTCGATGTAATCCTGGGTATGGATTGGTTGTCTCCATGTCATGCTATTCTGGACTGTCACACAAAAATTGTGACGTTGACGATGCCGGGGTTGCCAAAGGTTGAATGGAGGGGTTCTCTAGATCTTGTTCCTAGCAGGGTAATTTCTTATTTGAAGGCCCAACGTATGGTTGGAAAGGGATGCTTGTCATATTTGGCCTTTGTGATAAATGTTGATGCAGATGCTCCTATTATTGATTTAGTACCGGTCGTGCGAGACTTTTCGGATATATTTCCTGTAGACCTGCCGGGTATGTCACCCGACAAGGATATTGATTTCGGTATTGACTTGGTGCAGGGCACTCAGCCCATTTCTATTCCTCTGTATTGTATGGCACCAGCTGAGTTAAAAAAAATTAAAAGAGCAACTTCAGGAACTCCTTAAAAGGGGGTTTATTAGGCCTAGTGTGTCACCTTAGGGTGCACCGGTTCTGTTTGTGAAAAATAAAGATGGTCCTATGCGGATGTGCATGGATTATAGGCAGTTGAACAAAGTTACAATCAAGAATAAATATCCATTGCCACGTATTGATGATTTATTTGACCAGCTTCAGGGAGTGGTGGTGTTCTCCAAAATTGATTTGAGGTCTGGGTATCAACAATTAAAAATTCGGGATTCGGATATTCTAAAGACGGCATTCAGGACTCGTTATGGCCACTATGAATTTTTTGTGATGTCTTTTGGGCTAACCAATGCCCCAGCAACATTTATGCATTTGATGAATAGTGTATTTCAGCCATATCTTGATTTATTTGTCGTGGTATTCATTGATGATATTCTAGTGTACTCACGTAGCCAGGAGGAGCATGCACAACACTTGGGTATTGTATTACAGAGGCTGAGAGAGGAGAAACTTTATGCCAAATTCTCTAAGTGTGAGTTCTGGCTTAGTTCGGTGGCATTCTTGGGACATATATTGTCCAGTGAAGGTATTAAGGTGGATCCGAAGAAAATAGAGGCAGTTCAGAATTGGCCCAGACCATCCTCAGTTACTGAGATTCGGAGTTTTTTGGCTTGGCCGGTTATTATCGTCGTTTCGTGGAAGGTTTCTCGTCTATTGCATCGCCTATGACTAAATTGACCCAGAAAGGTTCTCCGTTCAGGTGGTCAGATGAATGTGAAGAGAGCTTTCAGAAGCTCAAGACAGCTTTGACTACAACTCCAGTATTGGTGTTGCCTACAGGTTCAGAGTTTTATACTGTGTATTATGACGCGTCATGGATTGGTTTCGGCGCAGTACTTATGCAAGACGGTAGGGTGATTGCCTATGCATCCAGACAGTTAAAGGTACATGAGAAGAATTATCCAGTCCACGATCTTGAGTTAGCAGCTATTGTTCATGCCTTGAAAATTTGGCGGCATTACTTGTACGGTGTCCAGTGTGAGGTATATACCGATCATCGGAGTCTACAACATTTGTTTAAATAGAAGGATCTTAACTTGCGGCAGTGAAGGTGGTTGGAGTTGCTTAAGGACTATGATATCACCATTCTCTATCATCCCGGAAAGGCCAATATGGTGGACGATGCCTTGAGTCGTAAGGCAAAGAGTTTGGGCAGCTTAGCATACTTACCGGTAGAAGAGAGGCCTTTAGCCTTGGAGGTTCAGGCCTTGGCTAATTAGTTTGTTAGATTGGATGTTTCCGAGCCGAATTGAGTTTTGGCCTGTGTGGTTTCTCGACCTTCTTTATATGATCGCATCAGAGAGTGCCAGTATGATGATCCACATATGCTTGTCCTTAAGGACACGGTTCAGCACGGTGATGCCAAGGAAGTCACTATTGGAGATGACAGTGTATTACGGATGCAGGGAAGGCTCTGTGTACCTAATGTAGATGGTTTGCGTGAGATGATTCTCCAGGAAGCTCACAGTTCGCGGTACTCTATTTATCCAGGCACCGCGAAGATGTATAAGGATTTGAGACAATACTATTGGTGGAGACGGATGAAGAAAGATATAGTTGGGTTTGTATCTCGGTGTTTAAATTGTCAACAGGTAAAGTACGAGCATCAGAGATCGGGCGGGTTGCTACAAAGACTTGAAATTCCGGAGTGGAAGTGGGAGCGTATTACCATGGACTTCATAGTTGGACTCCCACAGACTTTGAGAAAGTTTGATGTTGTTTGGGTGATAGTAGATCGGTTGACCAAATCTGCGCATTTTATTGCAGTCGATACTAATTATTCTTCGGAGCGGTTGGCTGGGATTTATATTCGCGAGATTGTTTGCCTACACGGTGTGCCGGTGTCCATTATTTCAGATCGGGGTACGCAGTTTACCTCACAATTTTGGAGGGCAGTGCAGCGAGAATTGGGCACGCAGGTTCAGTTGAGTACAACATTTCACCCTCAGACAGACGGACAGTCCGAGCGTACTATTCAGATATTAGAGGATATGCTACGCGCTTGTGTCATTGATTTTGGGGGTTCATGGGATCAATTTCTGCCACTCGCAGAGTTTGCTTACAATAATAGCTACCAGTCAAGCATTCAGATGGCTCTGTATGAAGCTTTATATGGGAGACGGTGTCGGTCTCCGATGGGTTGGTTTGAGCATGGTGAGGTTAGACTATTGGGTACTGGCTTGGTTCAGGATTCTTTAGAGAAGGTCAAAGTAATTCAGGAACGACTTCGCACGACACAGTCTAGATATAAGAGTTATGCTGACAGGAAGGTTCGTGATGTTGTTCACTTGGTTGGGGAGAAGGTTCTGCTCAAGATTTCACCTATGAAGGGTGTGTTGAGGTTAAGGAAAAAGGGCAAGTTGAGCCCTCGGTATATTGGGCCTTTTGAAATACTTAAGAAAATTGGGGAGGTGGCTTATGAACTTGCTTTGCCACCTAGTCTATCAGGTGTTCATCCAGTGTTCCACGTATCCATGCTCCGAAAGTATGTCGGGGATCCGTCTCACATTCTGGATTTCAGTGTAGTACAGCTGGACGGTAATTTGACTTAAGATGTGGAGCCGATTGCTATTTTAGATCGGCAGGTTCGAAAGCTGAGGTCAAAGAACATAGCATCAGTGAAGGTGCAATGGAGAGGCTAGCCAGTCGGAGAGGCTACTTGGGAGATTGAGCAGGAGATGCGGAACAAATATCCACACTTATTTGAGACTCCAGGTATTATTCTAAACCCGTTCGAGGATGAACGTTTGTTTAAGAGGAGGAGAATGTAACGACCCGGCCGGTCGTTTTGAATATTATAACCCCATTCCCCCATTTACTGCTCAATTTATGTCTTGCAATTGATTTATGACTTATTGGGTTAGTTGGTTCAGGTTCGGAAGGAATTCGGAATGAAATGAGACACTTAGTCTCATAATTAAAAAAATAATTAAGTTAGAAAAGTGGACCAGATATGGACCTATGTGTAAACGACCTCGGATTCAAATTCTGATAATTTTAATAGCTCAGTATGGTGATTTCGGACTTAGGAGCGTGTCCGGAAGAATTTTTGGAGGTCCGTAGAGGAATTAGACTTGAAATGCCGAAAGTTAAATTTTTGGGAAGTTTGACCGAGGAGTTAACTTTTTGATATCGGGGTCGAAATCCGATTCTGGAAATTTTAATAGGTATATTATGTCATTTATGACTTGTGTGCAAAATTTGAGGTCAATCGAACGTGTTTTGATAGGTTTCGGCGTTATTTGTAGAAATTTCAAAGTTCAATAGGCTTGAATTGTGGCGTAATTCATGGTTTTAGCATTGTTTGAGGTGATTTGAGGATTCGACTAAGTTCGTATGATATTTTAGGACTTGTTGGTATATTTGGTTGAGGTCCCGAGAGCCTCGGGTGAGTTTTGGATGGTTAACGAATCAAAAATTGAACTACAACAGCTGCTGCAATTTCCTTCTTTTGGAAATATCTTCTGCCAGATTCGAGCCAAGAAATCTCTCAGAATCAAGCCCAGAAATCGAGGGGCACGATCGAAGCCATGACCGAGCCCAGGGTCAAGGGTCACGATCGAAGCCATGATCGAGCCCAGGGTCGAGGGTCACGGTCGAAGGCAGGGTCGAAGACATGATCGAAGGCCAGGGTCGAGGGCCATAATCGAGGATCAGGATCGAAGCCAGGATCGAGGCCTAGGATCAAGGGCCAGAATCGAAGCCTAGGATCGAGGCCTAGGATCGAGGGCCAGGATCGAGGCAGAACCGAGGTTGTCTAGGCAGAATTATAAAAGTAGGGACTTCATCCCATTCGCCATTTTTGACAAATTGGAGCTTGAGGAGAGGCGATTTTTAATATATTTTTAAGGAAAACTTGAGGTAAGTCCCTTGTGATCATTTCTACTCCATAATATTGAATTATCATCAAATAATTCGACTAGATTAGATGATTTTGAGGTGTAAATCGGAGATTGGAACTTAGAAATTTGGAAATAAGATTTGTAGATTTGAGGGTCGAGTTGAGGTCGGATTTTGGTAAAATTGGTATGGGTAGATTCGTGGTTGAATGGGCTTTCGAGTTTTGTAACTTTTGTTGGGTTCCGAGACGTGGGCCCCACGGGCGATTTTTGAGCTAAATTTTGGATTTTTATGAAAAATTAGTATTTTCTTATGGAATTAATTCCAATAAATTTTATTGACTGAAACAAATTATTTGTGACTAGATTCAAGTCATTCAGAGCCTGATTTGCGAGGCAAAGGCATAGCAGAGTAAAGAGTTTCACGTTTTGAGGTAAGTAATAGTTTTAAATCTGGTCCTGAGGGTATTAAACCCCGGATTTTGGTATCATGTGATTATTTGGAGGTGACGCACATGCTAGGTGATAGGCGTATGGGCGTGCACCGAGAGGATTGTGACTTGGTCCATCCCGGGAAACTATAAAGTTGAATAATTTGTTGTTAGCTATATGCTCTCTATGTGTTGATAAAATTTGACTGTAAATCATGTTAGAAATCATGCTTAGGCTATGTGATAGTACTGTTGGGACCCACAGAGATCGTGTACTTGTTGAATTGTCTGCTAAATGCTATATGTACTCAGTCTCAGTTTTTACTTGCACATTTTATCTCAGTCTATGTTATTATTATTAATACATAATATCATTGTTGTTTGGGCTGATTTCATGATTAATGAGGGCCCGAGAGACTGGTGATATTTATGACTGAGAGAGGCCGAGGCCCTGATTGTGAGATATTGATATCATAGCACGTGAGTTGTCCGTGCAACACGTGAGTTGGCCGTGCAGATCCTTATATTATACTATAGCACGTGAGTTGGCCGTGCAACACATGAGTTTGCTGTGCGGATCCAGATATTTATACTATAGCACGTGAGTTGGCTGTGCGGATCCAGATATTTATACTATAGCACGTGAGTTGGTCGTGCAACACGTGAGTTGGCCGTGCGGATCCAGATATTTGTATTATGGCACGTGAGTTGTCCGTGCATATTATAGCGCTTGGGCTGTAGGAGCCCCTCCAGAGTCTGTACACCCCCAGTGAGCGCGAGTACTCATTGAGAGTGAGTGATGAGGGCTGGGATGCTAGGGAGTGATGAGGGCTGGGAGCCCAGTGAGTGATTGTTGTCCTAAGAGGTTGTACTTGATTTCCATTTGTTGTTGCACTTAGTTGCTATCTGTCATTGTTGTGAAATCTCTGAAAGATTGTTGATATACGGATTACATGAACAGGAACTATATAAAAATTGATTTGACATTAAACTGCCAGATTTGATAGCATGTCTATTCTTTCCTGGAATTACTGGAAATGAACCATAACTGTGTAGCTCGTTACTATCTTCAGTTTCTTATTTATTATTGTTACTTGCTAAGTTGGTTGTACTCATACTACACCCTGCACTTCGTGTGCAGATCCAGGTGTTCCCGGTCATAACGGGTGTTGATCCTTTCGCGCAGTTGATTTTCAGGAGATTTTGAGGTAGATGCCGTGTTCCACATATCTTGTCTCTCCTTCTCTATCTCTTTGTTTACTGTATTTGGTCTCAGACTATTATAGACTATATTTTCCAAACTTGTATTCAAATTAGATTCTCATGTACTCAGTGACACCAGGTTTTGGGGAGTATTTGTATTGTATTTAAATATTATATTTTCAACCTTAAAGAGAAGTTTTGGTTTATTGAGATTATCGGCTTGCCTAGTATCGAGATAGGTGCCATCACGATAGGTTGGGATTTTGGGTCGTGACAAATAATTAAGTCACATAAATCAAATAAGCATGGATTCAAGGCATAGTATTGAGCAAGGAATATGAGAGAAATAAATAATATAATAATTAATTCATTATTTAAAATAACTTATGATTTCCAGATAAATGTGCAAACAATCAATTTGACGATGTATAGGCACTCGTCACCTCGCCTATACATCATTACACATGAAATTCACGTAACAATAATTTAAGGGTTCTATTCCCTCAAGTCAAGGTTAACCACGACACTTACCTCGTCTCGCAACCAAATTCAAGATTCCAATAAATCTTTGCCTCGCAAATTGATGTTCGAAAGCTTCAAATTTTGTCACAAACAATTCAATATTCTCAACATGAATCGTAGAAATTAATTCCATATGAAATTACTAATTTTTCGGATTAAAATCCAAAATTCATTTCAAAAACCGACAGTGCGACCCACGTCTCGAATCCCAGAAAAACTCATGAAATCCGAACACCCGTTCCGATACGAGTTCAACCATACAAAAATTATCGAATTCCGACATCGGATTGGCTTTCAAATCTTAAATTTTTGTTTTTTGAAGATTTTATAAAAATCTAATTTTTCTTCTATAAATTCACGGATTCATGATGTAAATGAGTATGGAATCGTGAAATATAATTAATTTTGGATAAAAAATACTTACCCAACTCAAATTCGTGAAAAATGCCTCTGAAATCACCCAAAATCGAGGTCTAAAACTCTAAAAATGAACAAAAATGTCGGGCTCCGGACATATATATTCTGTCCAGGCAAGTCGCATCTGTGAGATGCGACTTGTCTCAAAATTTTCAAGCCAAAAATTACGGTACCAACCTTCAGTCAATCGATCATAACTTTATGTACAAATATCCAAAATGATGAATGGTTTATTTTTTTGGAAACTGGAATCAATGGGCTACAACTTTTATGTTTTGATAATTTCTAGATTCCTTATAGATTGTGAGATATAAGCTTCCAAAGTCAGCCCTGTGCATCAGAAATTTCTTGCGATGCACACAGCCAGGCAAACAAAAATTGCATTACCAACCTTCAGTCAGTCGATCGTTATTTTCTGTCCAAATATCCAAATGATGAATGATTTATCTTTCTGGAAACTACAATCAAAGTGCTACAACTTTCATGTTTTGATAATTTCCAGATTCTTTATAGATTGCGAGATATAAGATTTCTAAGTCAGCTCTGTGCATCAGAAATTTCGCACACTGCTGTCAAAACCAGCAGTTAAAAATGACCTAAAAATGGTCCAAAACCACTCCGAAACTCACCCAAGCCCCTCGGGACGCCGTCCGAACACACCAATAAGTCTCAAAACATATTATGGACCTACTCGAGGTCTCAAATCGCGCGTCGATTCAGACTTGTGAGTTTATGAAATTTTCAATTCTATAACTCGCGCTGAAACATGCCAAATCAATTCGGAATGAACTCAAATTTTGCATGCAAGTCATAAATGACATAATGGAGCTGTTCCAATTTTTAGAATCGAATTCCGATCTCGATATCAATAAAGTCAACTCCCGGTCAAACTTTTCGAAAATCTTCTATTTTCCAACTTTCGCCAAAATGCGCCGAATTGTCCTACGAACTTCCAAATCCAAATCCGAACATGCGCCTAAGTCCGAAATAATCATACGAAACTATTGAAATCATCAAAAATCTATTCCAGGGTCATTTTCTCCAAAGTCAAATCTCCAGTCAAACTTTAAAAATTCAAGCTTTATAAAATCAAACCTTTTATTTTTTTCAAAAAGTAACGGGAAACGTGCCTACGTACCTCAGAATAACTTCAAATTTTGTACATAAGTCATAAATATTATTACAAAGCTGATCGAACTTTCAGAATCTAAATCGGGACCCGGTATCTACAAAAACCTAATTATTACCAAATTTAGGAATTCTTAAACCTTTATATTTCTAGTTTCTGTTAAATGCCGATAATCTGAGCTAGGGACCTTCTAATTCGATTCCGGGCACACGACTAAGTCCCAAATCATGATACGGACCTACCGGAACTGTCAAAATACTGATCCGGGTCCGTTGGCTCAAAACGTTGACCAAAGTCGACTCAGTTCAATTTTAAAACTATATTTCATATTTTAATCAATTTTTCATATAAAAACTTTCCGGAAAAATTTACGGACTGCGCACGCAAGTCGAGGAATGTTGAATAGTACTTTTCAAGGTCTCAGAACACAAAAATAAATAATTAAAATTAAAGATGGCATATTGGGTCATCACATTCTCCACCTCTAAAATAAATGTTCGTCCTTGAACGGAGTTAGAAAAATACCTGAGCTGGTGAAAAGGTGGGGATATCTACTCTGCATGTCCGGCTCGGACTCCTAGGTAGCTGCCTCAATTGGCTGACCTCTCCATTGCACCTGAACTGAGGGATAGCTTTTAGACATCAACTGTCGGACCTGCCGAGCTAGGATAGCTACCGACTCCTCCTCATAAGTCAAATCTTTGTCCAATTGGACTGGGCTGAAATCTAACACATGGAATGGATCACCATAATATTTTCAGAGCATAGATACATGGAACACCGGATGAACTGCTGATAAACTAGGTGGCAGTGCAAGCTTGTAGGCTACTTCACCCACCCTTTCAAAAATTTAAAAGGGTCCGATATACCTAGGGCTTAACTTGCTGTCACAACCCAATTTAGGATCGTGACCGGCGCTTAGGAGCAAGTGCCCCCAAGTAAGCCTTAAAAAAATTTCCTGTCTCAAAATCAAGAACCAACCATGCTAATATCACCCCAAACAATCAACAACTTATCAATTAACCGAAACAAGTCTCCACCTTTACTAATTAACCCACTAACAACCAGAAATACTAATTTATCTCCAAATTTGATAAGAAAGAGCGATACTCAATATAAGTCTATACTAACAAAAGAATACTCATGACATTAAAAGAATGACTATGGAGCGACTCTAAGAGTTCAAAGAAAAGACCATAACAATAAATAAAATCTCCGCCCACACGAACAAGTGCGAGGCTCACCAAGAACTATCAACCTATGCGCTCTAATTAGCGAAATCCTCGCCCGCGTCAATTGTTGTCTCTGTAAAAAAAATAGTGGAGAATGAGTCGCTAGCTCAGTGAGTAATAACACTTAACCACAACCGTTTTTATCGGGGACAAGTCAGAAAACATGCTAGTATATTAAATAGAAAATATTATAAAAATGCCCTTTCAGAAACAATAAGTAATTTTCAGTCTCGTCATATTTTTCATGTAATATAATTCAATTGAACAATTCAGTAATAAGCATCGGTAGACACTGTATAATATCAATATTCATATTTGGGAGGTTTCAATGAATGGATCATGTAATTGGTATAACTGTGGACTTCTTCGCAAGAAGTCAAATATGACGGTAGTCCCTACTCGAGGAAAATCAGTAACGGTATGCTAGTTCTACCTTCCCAGTAGCGAGGGTTGTAATAGTATTGGTAATTACAAGGTGCACCAGGTCTAACGAACCCGTCGTTAGCTACGGGATCCTTCAAAACCTACTCCCATTTATACTTGTCTCTGTAATCTGTATATACTCATAGAAAAATATTTTAAAATAATATAGGGCATTTCAGTTCTTATCAAATCATGAAATTTCATTTCGATAACAGTAAATTCAAGTAACGGTAAAACATATCTAGTGACAACAAGAATATTTAAAACAACGGTAATCATCTCAAATAACTATTTCGGTATCATATCGAGTAAATGACTTGTCCCACGTGAAACTCAAAATAATCGGTAATATATTCCTATTAAAAATCATGTGTAAATCATGCAAGTTATGAAAACACAAATTGCGGTGAGATTACTACTCACAGTACTCGCATCGAAATACCAAACTCGTCACCGATAGAGATCCGTATGACTTTCTTCAATCAATCTATAACCACATCAACATCGATCTTGTGTTAATTTTCTTGTTTTAGCTAATTCATAACTAATTTAGAATACCCAACCCTTGGGTTTCATGTTTGACTCTTAATTCATCAATTTATACTTACTCACGCTACTGGTAGTTGAGAATACTTCAAAATCTATTAAATACAACCTATTCATATGATATACCCAGTTAATTCACAGAAAAGTCTCATGAATTTTTCTCAATTTCCTTAACTTTATCTTTCAAATTCTTAATCCAATTTCGAAATTATATCTACTCAGCCCTATAAGAATCATGTATATAAAATTCCATTTTCTTAAAAGAGGAAGAAATACATGTAACTACCTGGAGTGTATTGCTGAAACCCAAGGAATTGTATGCCAAAGATTAGATGAAACACGATCTTCTGCGCTAAAGAAACACCTGAAACTTTCTTTCTTTTGTTTTTCCTGTTCGATGCTTTGTTTCTTTCTTTCTAAGGGATTTTATTTTTTCTATATGAAACCCTTTTTGGCTTTTTTCAGTTGAACCAAATGGGCTAAGCCCACTTAACATACTCTTTCTTTCTTTCCTTTTTTCATTATTATTTTTTTTGTTGCAACTTACTTAACTATCCTTTATTTAATAGGAGATATTACATTCTTCCCACCTTATAAAATTGGGTCCCGGAATTTAACTCAAGTGTATGCCTGTAGATTGAAATAGGTGAGGATACTTGACTCGCATAGCATCTTCCACTTCCCAAGTAGTTTCCTCAACTGTATGATTTCGCCCTAAGAATTTTACGAACTCAATTTCTTTTGATCGTAGCTTTCTTATTTGTCTGTCAACAATAGCCATCGGCTCCTCTTCGTAAGACAACTTCTTATCGAGCGGTATAGTCGGTGCTTGAAACACCTGAGATGAGTCTGATAGATATTTTCTTAGCATTGAGACATGAAATATTGGATGAATAAAAGATAACACAGGAGGAAGTGCCAAATGATAAGCCACAGCTCCCACTCGGTCTAGTATCTCATACGGTCCTATAAACCTGGGGCTCAACTTGCCTCTTTTCCCAAACCGCATTACACCTTTCATATGAGAGACTCGTAGGAACACTTTGTCCCCAGTTGTGAACACTAAATCTCTTCTTCTCTTATCTGCATAAGACTTTTCTCTGCTTTGAGCCGTAAGCAATCTCTGCCTGATTAATTTGACCTTATCAATAACTTCTTGTACTAAGTCGGGTCCCAATAAGTTAGTCTCACTGACTTCAAACCATCTGATAGGAGAATGACATCTTCTACCATACAATGCTTTGTACGGTGCCATTTGAATACTGGACTAGAAGCTATTGTTGTAAGCAAATTTAGCTAAAGGTAGATAAGCATCCCAACTACCTCCAAACACAAGAATACAAGCTCTCAACATATCCTCCAAGATCTGTATAGTACGTTATGACTGCCCATCTGTCTGTGGATGAAATGCAGTACTAAGATCTACTCATGTACCCAATGCTTCTTGAGAAGATTTCCAAAAGCGTGAAGTGAACTGTGATCCTCTATCAGAGATAATGGATACTGGAACTCCATGAAGTCGGACAATTTCATTCATAAATATCTGTGCATACCTCACTCCACCATATGTAGTCTTCACTGGCAAAAAGTGTGCTAATTTTGTTAGTAGATCTACAATTACCCGCACAGAATCATAACCTCTAAGAGTACGGGGTAGGCCAGTCACAAAATCCATGGTAATTCTTTCCAACTTCTACTCTGAAATCTCAGTTTATTGCAGTAGTCCTGCGGGTCGCTGATGCTCAGCCTTGAGCTGCTGAAAAGTCAAACAGCTAGAAACAAAGTTAGCAACATCTTTCTTCATGCCTTCCCACCAATAAAATTTCTTGAGGTCATGGTACATTTTAGTAGATCCAGGATATATAGTGTATTTATAGTTGCGGGCTTCTTTAAGAATAACATGCGTCAACCTATCTACGTCTGCGATACATAGCATGTCACCCATTCGAAGAACACCATCACTTTCAACAATCATAACCTTGCTCTTACCAGCTAAGGCCTCATCTCTGTATTTGCATAATCTCTCATCCTCATATTGGGTGGCCTTAATGTGCTCGACTAATGAAGACTTGGCTCGAACACAAGCCAACAATATATCTGACTTTCCCACACTAAATTTGATACTTGTACCTTCTAGTCTCTGAATATCATTGGCCAAAAGTCTCTTTGTAGGAGCTATATGTGCCAAACTTCCCATAGATTTTCTGCTCAATGCATCATCCACTACATTGGCTTTTCCAGGATGATACAAAATAGAAAAATCATAATCTTTGAGTAGTTCCATCCACCGGCACTGCCGAAGATTCAAATCTCTCTGCGGAAAGATGTACTTTAGACTTTTATGGTCAGTATAAATCTCACAAGTTTTGCCGTATAGGTAATGGATCCAAATTTTTAAAGAAAATACTACTGCAGCCATCTCCAAATCATGTGTAGGATATTTTTGCTCGTGCTTTTTCAATTGTCTCGAAGCATAAGCTATAACGCGACCATTTTGCATGAGAACATCTCCTAATCCCACCCTCGAGGCATCACAGAATACTGTAAATCCTCCAGAACTTGATGGTAAAGGTAATATTGGTGCAGTTGTCAAACATGTTTTGAGTTTATGAAAGCTCTGCTCACATTCCTCCGTCCACTGAAACTTTACATTTTTCCGTGTTAGCTTAGTCAGTGGCGCTGCTATTCTGGAGAAATCCTACACAAAACACCTGTAATAGCCTGCTAAGCCTAAAAAGTTGCTAATCTCTGTAGGAGAAGTAGGTCTGGGCCATTTCTGCACAACTTCTATCTTCTTAGGATCTACTATAATTCCATCTTTGGATACAACATGCCCCAGAAATGCTACTGAGTCTAGCCAAAATTCACACTTCGAGAACTTAGCATAAAGTCGATGTTCTAGCTATGTCTGCAACACAGTCCTCAAATGATTCTCGTGTCACCTTGGCTACGAGAATATATCAGGATATCATCAATAAATACTATTACAAATCTATCCAGAAACGGCTTGAACACCTTATTCATTAAATCTATGAATGCAGCTGGAGTATTAGTCAGTCCGAAAGGCATCACAAGAAACTCATAGTGCCCGTAGAGTTCTGAAAGCAGTCTTAGAAATATCTTCATCTTTGATTCTAAGCTGATGATAACCAGATCGGAGGTCAATTTTTGAAAAGTGGGCAGCTCCTTGTAACTGATCAAATATGTCGTCTATACGATGCAAAGGATATTTATTGCGTATTGTTATCTTGTTCAACTGTCTATAGTCAATGCATATTCTCAGAGATCCGTCTTTCTTCTTTACGAACAATACTGGTGCACCCCATGGTGATACACTAGGTCTGATAAAACCCTTATCTAGCAAATCCTGCAACTATTGCTTTAGCTCCCTCAACTCTGCTGGTGCCATCCGATATGGGAGTATCGATATGGGTTGTGTGTCAGGTGGCAAATCAATACCAAAATCTATTTCTCGTACTGGAGGCAATCCTAGTAAATCCTCAGGAAATACATCAGAAAATTCTCTCACTACTAGTATATTTTTTATACTAATTGTTTCCTTTCTTGTGTCATTTACAATAGCTAAGAGACCCAAGCAACCTTTCTTCAGAAGTCGTTGAGCCTTCATAAAAGATATAACTTTGCAAATCTCTAGAACCTAACCCCCTTTTAGAATAAAACTGGGTTCGTTTGGTATCTCAAACTTAACTATCTTTGCATGACAATCAACGATAGCATAGCAAGAACACAACCAATCTATTCCCATCAGCATGTCAAAGTCAATCATATCAAGTACAATAAGGTCATCTAGAGTATCTCTACCCTCAACCCGAATCTGACAAGCACGATACACGTATTCAGCTAATAGAGACTCTCCAACAGGAGTAGCAACTAGAAAATGATCATTCAATAGCTCAGGTTGTCTACTAAACCTCAAAGCAAAGTACGAGGACACATAGGAGTGAGTAGATCCCGAATCAATCAATGCAAGTGCATCAAAGGAACAGACAGAAAGAATACCTATAACCACTGCATTCGAGGCCTGAGCATCCTGCCTAGTAAATGCAAAAACTCTTGCTTGACCTCTACCAGCATTCCCTTGCCCTTGATTCACAGTAGCACTATCTCCAGCACCTCGACTTCTATTTCCTGTAGCTGCAGCACCTAAAGTATTACGAGTAGTCTGAGTAGGTGTAACTGACTGTATAGAAGCTTGGCTGAAATTTCTCGGAGGCTGAGGGCAATCCCTCAAATGATGTCCCAACTGGCCACATCGAAAGCACTATCTAGTCAGAACACAACACTGGCCTAAATGTGATCTACCACAGGTCTGCCACATTGGAGTAGTGGCATATGTCTACCCAGAATTACGATGTCCAGCTGATGATGATAATGGTCCCCTAGTACCCTGTCTGTAATATGGTCTGTATGCAGACTGTGAAGACAAATGTCTCCCTGTCTGAAGACCCTGTTGCTGTTGTCCCTGATTTCCTGCTTTGTGATTTTCACTAAAACCGCCATTGAAAGATCCTCCTGTCTTGGACTTCTTACGTAAATCACTGGTTGCATGCTCATCACGTCCCTTATTTTCAATCTTTCTAGCGAGATCGACTGCATCAGTGTAGGACAAGGTCTTCATCTGTGGGGCTACTACAATGTATAGATGACCAACCAACCCATTAACAAACCTCTGAACTCGAGCTTCTTGGGTAAGCACTAAGTAAGGAGCATATCTAGCTAGATTACAGAACTTGGTGTTATATGTTGACACATCCATATCTGGAGTCTGGACCAATCTCTAAAAGTCTCTAGCATATTTTTCCTCAGGCTGTCTAGAAGAAAATGATCCATAAACAACTTACTGAACTCGTCCCATGTCAGTGGGGCTGCTCCTGCTGGACTTCCAAGCAATATAGTTTCATACCACGTGTTAGTCATATCCTCTAGTTTGTATGTTGCGAGCTCCATGGACCTCTCACTAGAACATCCTATAGCACGTAATGCCTTGAGTGTCCCATCCAAGAAACTTTGAGGATCTACTGAATTATCAGAACCTGTGAATTTTGGTGATTTCAATTTCAGGAACTCTAGCAGGGATACCTCTTTATTCCCGAAAGCCTAAGTCTGTGCAGGTGTTTGTATCTGTAAAGTAGCCTGGGGAGCAAAACTTCCACCCTGAGTAGGCACCAATGCCTCTAACACATTTAATAACCTTGTCACTGTGTCAGCAGGTAAGGTAACAGTAGGTACAACAGTTGGCACTGGTGGTGAAGCATCCTGAACTCCCTGTTCTTGCACATGATCTGGTATAGCAGCTTAGGGTTGACTCATGTTCACAACTTCAGGTTGAGGAGCGGCCTATCTTCTAGTCAGATGAGCCCCAACTTGACCGCCACCTTAGGTAGTACCACGTCCAGCACCACGTCTAGCAAATGAGGGTGTGCGTGCCATAGCCATATGCGAAAGAAATACTCTAAAGTTAATCTCAAGTTATCTCAATGCACGATCAAGAATGAAAGAAGGGAAAATATTCCTAGATGTTCAGTAGCCTCAAGATCATATGGCGCCTACATACCCATGAACAAGACTCTACTAAACATTGCTCCATGACTCAGGACTTAAAGCCTAAGCTCTGATATCAAATTTGTCACAACCCAATTTAGGATCGTGACCGGCGCTTAGGAGCAAGTGCTCCCAAATAAGCCTTATTGGTATTTTACAGACAAACGGACAGAGTTTCCCATGTTTTTGGACTATCCAAAAAATTTTCGTATCTCAAAATCAATAACCAACCATCCTAATATCACACAAAATAATCAACAACTTATCAATTAACCGAAACAAGTCTCCACCTTTACTAATTAACCCACTAACAACCAGAAATACTAATTTATCTCCAAATTCAATTAGAAAGAGCGATACTCAACATAAGTCTATAATAACAAAAGAATTCTCATGGCATTAAAAGAATGACTATGGAGCGACTCTAAGAGTTCAAAGAAATAGCGGGGAATGAGTCGCTAGCTCAGTGAGTAATAACACTTAACCACAACTATTTTTATTGGGGACAAGTCAGAAAATATACTAGTATATCAAACAGAAAATATAATAAAAATGCCCTTTTAGAAACAATAAGTAATTTTCAGTCTCGTCATATTTTTCATGTAATATAATTCAATTGAAAAATTCAGTAATACACATCGGTAGATACTGTATAATATCAATATTCATATTTGGGAGGTTTCAATGAACGGGTCATGTAATTGGTATAACTGTAGACTACTTCGCAAGAAGTCAAATATGACGATAGTCCCTACTCGAGGGAAATCAGTAACGGTATGCTAGTTCTACCTTCCCACTAGCGAGGGTTGTAACGGTATCAGTAATTACAAGGTGCACCAGGTCTAACTAACCCGTCGTTAGCTACGGAATCCTTCAAAGCCTACTCCCATTTATAATTGTCTCTGTAATCCGTATATACTCATAGAAAAATATTTTAAAATAATATAGGGCATTTCAGTTCTTATCAAATCATGTAATTTTATTTCGATAACAGTAAATTCAAGTAGCGGTAAAACATATCTAGTGATAACAAGAACATTTAAAATAACGGTAATCATCTCAAATAACTATTTCGGTATCATATCGAGTAAATGACTTGTCCCACATGAAACTCAAAATAATCGGTAATATATTCCTATTAAAAATCATGTGTAAATCATGCAAGTTATGAAAACATTGACCTTATCCAAGGCATCCTGTATCAAATCAGTCCCCAACAACCGAGCCTCTCCCGGTTCAACCCAGCCAACTGGCGAACGTCATCGCCTCCCGTATAATGCTTCATACGGAGCCATATAAATGCTCGACTGTTATCTGTTATTATAGGCAAACTCTACAAGTGGCAAGAACGGATCCCAAGAACCTCCAAAAATCTGTAATACAAGCGCGAAGCATATCTTCCAATATCTGAATAGTGCGCTCTGATTGCCCGTTTGTCTGTGGATGAAATGTTGTACTCAACTCAACCCGCGTGCCTAACTCACGTTGTACAACCCTCCAGAAGTGCGAGCTAAACTGCGTACCTCGATCTGAAATTATAGACACGGGAAAATCGTGAAGCTGGACAATCTCACGAATGTAAATTTCTAGCTAATCGCTCTGAAGAATAGGTGATTGCCACTGGAATGAAATGCGTTTAGTTGGTCAACCTGTCCATAATGACCCATACTACGTCAAACTTCTTCTGAGTCTGTGGGAGTCTAACAACAAAATCCATAGTGATACGCTCCCACTTCCACTCAGGAATTTCTAACTTCTGAAGAAAATCACCAGGTCTATGATGCTCGTACTTAACTTGCTGACAATTCAAACACCGAGCTACACATGCAACTATATCCTTTTTCATTCTTCTCCACCAATAATGTTGCCGAAAATCTTGATATATTTTCGCGGCACCCGGATGATTAGAATACTGGGAACTGTGGGCCTCTTCAGGAATTAATTCACGAAGCCCATCCACATTAAGAGCACAAATACAATCCTGCATCCGCAGAACTCCATCATCTCTCACAGCAACCTGCTTGGCACCACCAAGCCGCACCGTGTCCTTAAGGACAAGCAAATGAGGATCATCACACTATCGCTCTCTGATGCGCTCATATAAAGAAGAATGAGTGATTGTGCAAGCTAGAACCCGATTTAGCTCCGAAACATCTAACCTCAAAAACTTATTGGCCAAAGTCTGAACATCTGCAGCTAGCGATCTCTCACCAACTGGAATATACACAAGGCTGCCCATACTCACAGCCTTTCTACTCAAAGCATCGGCCACCACATTGGCCTTTCCCGGGTGATACAAAATGGTAATATCGTAGTCTTTCAACAGCTCCAACCATCTTCTCTGCCTCAAATTGAGATCTTTTTGTTTGAATAGATACTGTAGACTACGATGATGTGTGAGTACTTCACATGACACGCCGTAAAGGCAGTGCCTCCAAATCTTCAGTGCATGAACAATGGCTGCCAATTCTAAGTCATGAACAGGATAATTCTTCTCGTGAACTTTCAACTGCCGTGACGCATATGCAATCACCCTGCCATCTTGTATCAACACTGCACCAAGTCCAATACAAGATGCATCACAATACACCGTGTACAATCCTGAACCTGTGGGCAACACCAACATTGGCTTCGTAGTCAAAGCAGTCTTGAGCTTCTGAAAGCTCAACTCACACTCGCCTGACCATCTGAATGGAGCACCCTTCTGGGTCAGTCTAGTCAATGGGTTTGCTATAGATGAAAACCCTTCCACGAACCAGCGATAATAACTTGCCAGACCCAGAAAACCCCGAATCTCTGTAGCTGAAGTAGGTCTAGGCCAGTTCTGAACTGCCTCAATTTTCTTAGGGTCCACTTTTATGCCTTCTAGCGATACAACATGCCCTAAAAAGGCAACTGAGTCTAACAAAAACTCGCATTTTGAAAATTTGGCATATAATTGATTATCCCTCCAAGTCTAAAGCACAATCCGAAGATGTTGCTCATGCTCATCTCGACTGTTGAAGTAAATCAAGATATCATCAATGAATACAACCACAAAGGAATCCAGATAGGGCTTGAACACCCGGTTCATCAAATCCATAAATGCTGCTGGGGCATTTGTCAGCCCAAATGACATCACTAAAAATTCATAATGCCCATATTGAGTCTGAAAAGCTATCTTAGGGACATCAGATGCCCTAATCTTCAACTGATGATAGCCAGACCTCAAGTCAATCTTCAAAAATATCTTGGCACCCTGAAGCTGATCGAATAAGTCATCAATTCTTGGCAACGGATACTTGTTCTTGATAGTAGACTTGTTCAACTGCCGATAATCTATACACATCCGCATTGAACCATCTTTCTTATTCATAAATAAGACTGGTGCACCCCAGGGCGATACACTGGGTGTAATGAATCCCTAATCAAGCAAGTCTTGTAACTGCTCTTTCTATTCTTTCAACTCTGGCGGGGCCATACGGTATGATGGAATAGAAATAGGCTGAGTGCCCGGAGCCAAATCAATACAGAAGTCAATATCTATGTCGGGTGGTATCCCCGACAAATTTACAGGAAATACTTCTCCAAGTTCACGAACAACTGGTACTGAGTCCATAGAAGAAACATCCGTACTGGGATCACGAATATAAGCCAAATAGGCTAGACACCACTTCTCGACCATACACCGAGCCTTCATATAAGAAATAACCATGTTAGTAGAATGACCAGGAGTTTCTTTCCACTCTAATCGAGGTAACCCCGGCATGGATAAGGTCACCATCTTGGCATGACAATTGAATATAGCATGATAAGGTGACAACCAATCCATACCCAGTATGACGTCAAAATCTACCATGTCGAGAAGTAGAAGACCCAGATAGTAAACACGCACGAATAATAGACATGATCTACCACAACAGAATCTCCCACCGACATGGACACATATACAGACGCACTCAGAGAATCACGAGGCACAACCATATATGAAGCAAAGTAGGAGGACACATAGGAGTAAGTAGATCCTAAATCAAATAGAATTGAGGCATCTCTATGGAAAACTGGAACAATACCTGTGATCACGGCGTCAGATGACTCGGCCACAGGCCTAACTGGGAAAGCATAGAATCGGGGTTGGGCCCCACCAGTCTAAACTACATCTCTGGGACAGGCCATAGCTCGCTGGCCTCCACCTCTAATAGTCTGACCTCCATATCTAGCAGTCTGACCTTCACGTCTAACAGTCTGACCCCTGCCCCTAGCTGGTCGGGCGGGCGGTAGAGAAACTAGTGCTAGTATGATGGCACATGAATTCTATTAAGATCTGTTCCTCAACAACCTAGGGCAATGCCTCCTGATGTGATCAATGTTCCCACACTCATAACACACATCCTATTGTCGTGGCTGCTGAAGCTGAAGCTTACCCGAACGGGTCGGATAGCTGCCATAGTGACTCTGGAGTGGTGGTGCACTAATAGGAGTTGAATGTGCACTGAATGCTGGCTGTCCAGGGTAAGGAACATAAGGACCTTGACTCCCTTAAGCACCGTGAGAAGTCTGAAGTGCTGAATAAAATAGCTTGGGAGGATGACCCCTACCATAAGTACTCCTGCCTCCAGATGAGGCACCTCTGAATTTATCAGAATGACGGGGCCTCTTATCTGACACTGGCCCTCTCTCTTGTGAAAGAATCATCTCGATCCGCCTGGCGACATTAGCAACCGTCTGAAATGCAATCTCACTCCCGGTCTCTTTGGACATCTGTAGCTTGATAGGTTGAACGAGTCCATCAATGAACCTCCTCACCCCCTCTCTCTCTCTCTCTCTCTCTCTCTCTCTCTCTCGGTAGGAAGCAGAAGAAGAGCATGACGGGCTAGATCCACAAAACGGGTCTCATACTGAGTGACTGACATACTGCCCTGCTAGAGACGCTCAAACTGCTCGCGATAATTCTCCCTCAGTGTGATAGGAAGGAACTTCTCTAGAAATAGCTACGAGAACTTCTCCCAGGTAAGTGCAGGCAAACTAACTGGTCTAGTAAATACATAATATTTCCACCACCTCTTTGCAGAACAAGTCATCTGAAACACAGCAAAATCAACCCCATTGCTTTCGACTATCCCCATGTTCTGCAATACTTCATAGCAGTGGTCAAGAAAATCCTGTGGGTCCTCAGAAGGTGTACCAATGAAATAGATTGGAAATAGCTTGGTAAACTTGTCCAACCTCAACAAAGCCTCAGAAGACAAAGCAGGCCTATCACCGGCCGGTGCTGCAATAACTGGTTGAACTAGCCCAACTGGATGGGCTACTGGAGGCTGATGCTGGGAAGTTGTCTGCCCCGGAGTGGGAGTAGTGGGAGTTTGTACTCCTCTCCCAGCCTGTGAAATGACTGGAGCCACTGGAAATGTACCATTTTGGGCCATACCCTCAATAAGACTCACAAAACGGACTAGAGCGTCCTGATATACTGAAGTAGCTATGAATCCTTCCGAAACCTGAACTGGTCCAACAGGTATCATCTGAGCTAGAACCTTCGCTTCTAAATCCACCTAAGGTTCTACAACATGTGCTGCTTCTCGAGCTCTAGATTGAGCTCTGCCTCTGCCTCTACCTTGACCTCTGGCGCGACCTCGGACTCGGCCTCTGCCCCTAGTCGTAGCTGCCACTGGGGGCTCTGGCTCCTGTCCGGCTGTAGATGTAGTGCGTGTTATCGCCATCTGCGAGAGGACAAGAATAGAAGAGTTCAATCGTCAATGATAGAATAATATCGCACGACATAGTAGAATAGAAGTGAAATTATTCCTAAACTCCATAGCCTCTGGAAGATAAGTACAGACGTCTCCGTATCGATCCTTCAGAGTCTACTAAGCTAGCTCATGACTCGTGAGACCTATGTAACCTAATGCTCTGATACCAACTTGTCACGACCCGAAATTTCCGCCTTCGGGACAGTGATGGCGCCTAACATTTCACTTGCTAGTTAAGCAACGTTAGAATAATTTTAACCATTTTTTTAACAATTTAATTTAATTAATAATAAAGAAACTAATAACTGGAATAAAATCTAAAATAAAGTGAGTAAACCATAATAATAGTGATGTCTAAATACCATCCTAAAACTGGTGTCACAAGTGCACGAGCTACTAGAATAATACAAATAAGGGTCTGAATGAAAATAAAGTTGTCTGACAGAAATACACAGATAAAATAAAGTAGATGGGTACTTCAGAGCTCTGAACGCCGTGCAGCTATACCTCAAGTCTCATGTGGATAGCTGAATCTGAGAAAATCTATTGTACGCCACTAGGACCAACTCCCGTATTTTCACAAGAAGTACAGAGTGTAGTATGAGTACAACCAACCCTATGTACACAGTAAGTGCCGAGCCTAACCTCGACGAAGTAGTGACGAGGCTATGGCAGGTCACTTACATTAACCTGTACGCAATAATAATAACAACAATAATATAGGAGAACATGAATAGAAATTAAACCGGTAAATCATATCAACAATCAAGCCAACTTGGCAGTCATAACCAATTATTACTTAAATCACTTTCCGTTGCGGTGTGCAACCCGATCCCATAATATATTCATATTCAATTCTGTTGCTGCGTGCAACCTGATCCCACAATATATTCATTTTCATTTAATTCCATTGCGGCGTGCAACCCGATCCTCAATATATCTTTTCAATCAATTTTGTTGCAGCGTGCAACCCGTTCCTCCAATACACTTTCAATCAATTCTATTGCGGCGTACAACCCGCTCCTCCAATATATTCACTTTCATTTCAGTTGCGTTGTACAACCCGCTCCTCAATAATATACTTTACCAATTCTTATAAAAGAAATTATTCCAATAAATGCAACAATTAATATGAAATTGTAAGACAATAAGCATATAATAATTATGATTTATTTAGAAACAAGTGATGACAAGTAGCAATTAGTTGTGAAAATTAAGGAGGAAATAAGCAATTTAATATTTAGTATGCTAAATGTCAAGTAACAATTAAGTCACATAAATCAAATAAGCATGTAGCAAATATAACATGGATTCAAGGCATAATATTGAGCAAGGAATATGAGAAAAATAATTAATATAATAATTATGTAACGACCCAACCGGTCGTTTTGAGCTCTAGCGCATCGTTCGACGGTTTGAGGCCTTGAGTAGTTTCACTTCAGGTATTATGACTTGTACGTGTGGTCGGAATTGAAATCCGGAAAGTTCGGAGTTGATTTGGAGAGAAAATTCTAATTCCAGAAGCTTTAAGTTCGAAGAGTTAGCTAAGGTTTGATTTTAAGTAACCGACCTCAAAATCGGGATTGGAAAGTTCCAACAGATTCGTATAATAATTTTGGACTTTGACGTATGTCCAGATCTAGTTTTGGATGACCCGGGAGCGTTTTGGCACCTATTGTGGAAACATGGCATTTTGGAAGAATTTCATAAATTTGGGTTGAAGTGCATTTCAATGTTATTAATGTCCCGTTGGGATTCTGAGTCTGGGAATAGCTCCGCATGGTGATTCTGGTATTGGGAGTGCGTCCGTATGTGGATTTGGAGGTCCGTAGGTCATTTCGGGGTCATTTGGCGAAAGTTAGAATTTTGAAGGGTTTTTGAGAAGTTTGACCGGGAGTAGACTTTTGATATTGGGGTCGGATTCCGATTCTGGAAGTTGGAGTAGGTCTGTAATGTCAATTATGACTTGTGTGTAAAATCTAAGGTCAATCGGACGTGATTTGATAGGTTTCGGCATCGAATGGAGAAGTTTGAAGTTCTAAAGTTCATTAAGCTTGAATTGGGATGTGATTCATGGTTATGGCATTGTTTGATGTGAGTTGAGGCCTCGAGCAAGTTCATGTCATGTTTTGGGACGTGTTGGTGTATTTGGTTGAGGTCCCGAGGGCCTCGGGTGGATTCCAGATGGTTAACGGATCAACTTTTGGACTAAAGGAATGATGAGGCAGTTGGTATCTAGTATAACTGCACCTGCGATGTTTTGGCCACAGGTGCGGAGCCGCAGAAGTGGCCAAGAGGGTCGCAGAAGAGGTTCTAGCTAGGGAAGGCTAGGGCCGCCGATGCGGTCGAGTTTCGCAGAAGAGGGACCGCACCTTCGCACGTGGAGCCGCATAAGCGAAGGCCCAGAAGTGCATATGGGGCCGCAAATGCGGAGTTGAGGGGCCTGAAGGAAGACCGCAAAAGCGATACTTCGGCCATACCAGCGGGACCGTAGAAGCGGTCAAGTGATCGCAGGTGCGAGAGGTCGCTGGGCAGTGTGCTCTTTTAAGAACGGGATTTGGCTCATTTTCTTTCATTCTCTCTTGGTTTGGGCGATTCTTGGAGAGGTTCAAGTAGAGGTTTTTATCATCAATGGCAAGGTAAGTTATCCCCACCTAATTTGAGTTAAATACATGGTTTTTATATAGATTCGAGCATGGAAATTGGTAGAAATTGTGGAATTTTTGGTAGAAAACCTAGAATTGGTAATTTTGGATTTTGACCACGAATTGGGGCATGGAATTGGAAATAAATTATATATTTGAATTTGTGAGATTATGGGTAATGGTCATCTTCAAAAAAATTTGCAATCCGGGCACGTGGGCCCGAGGGTGATTTTTATCGACTTTTCGAGCAGAGTTGGAAATTTGTCTAAATTGATTTGTTATGAGTATAAGAGTATATTCTTATTTGTTTGCACATTATTTGACTAGTTTGGAGCGACGGGCACCGGTTTGAGGTGTTGGAGCCGGTTACGAAACTTCGGAGCGAGGTAAGTCACATGTCTAACTCTGTGAGGGGGAAACTACCCCTAGGTGATATAATGTGTAACTTGATGCGGGGACTACGTGCGTACGAGGTGACGAAAGTCCGTACGTAGCTAGATTCATGTTATTGTTCGGGTAGACTTAGGTTCACACCATGCTATACTTGCACTATAGAGATTATCTTTGCTCGTTTAATTCTTTTATTTCACATTATGACTTGAGACTAGACATGCGTAGATTGATAGACTCGTTATTGTAGAGACTTCATGAGTTTCATGATTAGTCACAAAACAATTGTACTCCTCTTATGAAATTGTGTCCGTGATATATATATGTATGTTTCATTGAAAGGTTTTTCATTAAAGAAATTATAACTCACACATTTATTCGTGAGTGGTGTCAAGGACCCGTTAAAGCTGCTTACTCTAATGGGATCGGGTCGTTTGCCTCGTCAGGATTTATGTACCACACTCTAATGGGATTGGGTCATTCGCCTTGGCAGGATTTATGTACCATACTCTCATGGGAGCGGGTCGTTCACCTCGGCGGGTTAATAGATGCATCTATGGTTCGTGCTGCTTGACCTTCGACAATGCACAAATTATGATAGGATCGGGCCGTATGCCTCGTCATTTCTTTAAAACATCTTCATGAAATCGTGCGTAACATTTGGCAAGAAGCCAGTGTATCTGTGAGTTCTTCCTGATTTGAAGTATAACGACCCATTTTTGTGAGGTTCACTATATATTTATATATATGCTCCGGTTGAGGAGCAAATTTGCTAATTGAGAGCTTGAGCCTGTTGTAAAGAGGAGAATTGTACCACGTATTTATACTTATTTATTTTATTTATTTACTCTGCCTCATATTTGTTCACCTCTTTACTGTACCTGATATTATTGGACCACTAGTGAGTATCGATATTGACCCCTCGTCACTACTCCTCTAGGGTTAGGCTAGATACTTACTAGGTACACGTTGATTTATGTACTCATACTACACTTGCTGCACATTTTTGTGCATGTACTTTTATGTCTGGTGGTCCTTTGGGCACGGAGGCGCGGATGATGCGGGGACTTACCGTGAGCTGCATTTTATGTTACGATCCGCTACCAGCAGTCTCCTTCAGAGTTATTTATATTCTCCTGTCCAATTTGTATTCCGGACAAATGTTGTATTTTATTTTACTTCCTAGTAAATGCTCATGCACTTGTGACACCAGATTTTGGGGATGATTATGGGTTATTCCGTATTGTTGTTTTGAAGATATTATCATTTACTCTATAAAATTTTATCTCTTACTACTTAATTAAAGGATATTTATGATTTCAAAAATACTATAATGAGTAATTAAGTTAAACTTTTATTGTTGGCTTGCCTGGCAGTGGTGTTAGGCGCCATCACGACCTTTAATGGATTTTGGGTCGTGACAATATGGAATCAGAGCATTAGGTTCACATAGGTCTCACGAGTCATGAGCAAGTCTAGTAGAGTCTTGCGGATTGGTACAGAGACGTTTGTACTTATTTTCGAGAGGCTACAGGACTGTTAGGAGAACTTCCCTTCTTGATTCCTCATCGTGCGATTTGATTCCTTTGAGTCTTATGCCTTCATTTCTTTCCTATTAAATCTTATGCGACGTGAAGCGCTTGTTATCAATTGGGAATCAAAGAATTTTAATGGTACTGCAGAGGTGGTGCAGGATGTTTCTCCCTGCGTATTCGATTGGGTTAATGTCATCGCCTTGCGGAAGGATGTTCTGTCATTTCAGCTCAGTACCTGTATTTCTGATGGTTTTGTTGCTATGCACCAATTACTATAATGTTCATGAGTTGTTATCGCACAGTATTAAAGTAATGGTAGGATACTTGTCTATGTGTAGGGGCATTTAATGATTTGAAAGGAGGTTTTTCTCAATGCACGATTTAGAGGTTCAGTGTTTTATTTCCAGCGAAGGAAAGGCAATCGGACTAAGAATGGTCAGGTTTGGGTTTATGGAGTAACGAGACTTGGTATTTTCGAGCGTGGTGGAATCGTCATTCGTGATGTGGTGTCTTCGTCCTTGATGAATGTGTTAAGTTCGCCGGTGTTATGGTTTTCTTCAATTCGCCTTCGGGGCAGGGTATTGTGAAATGTTGTCGGGGAAGCGGCTATCAAAGATCGCGGTGTGTAGTGGTTCAGAATCGAATCGGTGTTCCTAGTGTTGATGGCTCGAGGAAGATGATCTTTGAGGAGGTTTAAAGTTGGTAGCGATCTAGCAATCCAAGTGCTACAGAGATGGACTCTGATTTAAAGGCAACAATTGGGCAGTGAAGGATAAAGGAAGGACATGGCGGAAGGGAGTCTCGCGGTTGTTGAATTACTAGTAGGTTAGGTATGAAAAGCAGAAGTCGGGAAGTTGCCTAAAGGAGAGGGTTTAACCAAAGTGGGAGAGTGGCAGAGTATCATATGGGTTCTGTGGTAGGATAGCTACACGCCTTGGGGAAAATTTAGAGTGATTTGGGACTTATGATGGACAGTGACTAGGTCTACGAACTAATTTGGAATATTGGATATTGTACTGAGGAAGATTGGATATGACGGAAAGGAGTTGCATGATATGAAGAAGGATACAACATGACTTTGGATTGGAATGTATTGTCGCACCTTTAGTTGATGTCCACGAGGAGTGAACGGATTTGTACAGCTGGTGGATGAGCACATGCTCAGGATGGTTTATTGGTTTCGTGTTAATGGTACTCGGTGCAACGTTGTTGGAAGATGTTGGCATGGAATTTACACAGGTGGGTTATTTCCGGTGAGCATGTTAATGGTTGCGTGGTGTTGACGAAGCGTCTGCGAAGAATCATGGGCTACCCATTAAGAGGTCGAACATGTGAATGTGGATAGGGATTCAGAGCATTCATGAAATGTTTAACAGGAAGATTTTGAGAAATTTGGTGGGTTGATTGTGCGAGGTCATGTCAGTGAGGAAGAAGGAATCCTGGTAGGTTCCAGGGTTATGTAATGGTAGCCTCAAGCTAAGTGGGAGAGCCCCACCGCCTACGATTGGATTGCATGGTTTTCTACTTGTGAGGTTTCTGGTTATCGACATATTGGTGGGTTATTACGACTAAGGAAAGAGAACATTAGTGGTGATTTGAGCAAAGGATTTGATGAATGTGTGCTATAATTGGCCTTATAGATTCATGTTCAGGCCTTGGGAAGACTCAGGATTTATGTTTCGTGTAGATGTGATGTACAAGGAAAGTGATTCAGCCGGGTGCTTCCTTGAAAGGGTGTTCATGTGCTAGCAGAGCCTTGGAGTCAATTATATTTGGGATCAAGTCGGAGTGGGTGACTCTCAACAATGGTCATAGTATTGAGTTTTTGCGGTGGATTATGAAAGGGGCTTAGAGTGTTCTATGTTATTATTGGTCTGCGGTGCAGCATTGGGAGGAATGGGAGGAAATAACTTCGGATTCATAGAGAAATGATCAGAATGGGTATACCAGTTGAAGATGTGAATATGCGCACTAGGAGGGTATGAGATGGTTCGTGGGTTTTGAGACAACGTGGTCTTGTGAAATGAGGTCACTCAGGATGAGTCCGGATTTGGGTTTGTTATGTTTGAAATAGAGCTACTATTATTCCTAAGGCAAGTCCAGAGTAAATTAGGAGAAGTCGGATCGGTTAGCAATGGTTGAATTGGCATGGTGGTGGCAACGATCAGTTCCTTCAGCGTGTTAAGTTATACTAGTGATTGGTGGCAGTACGTGCGAGGCTTGACACCCACCGTAAATTGATTTATTTGGAGGCATTCAATTATTAAGGCTTGTTATGTATAGATGGATCCTGGAAGAGTTATGGTGGTTTAGACCACAACTTGAGGTTTGTATTTTATGCGGTTATGGGAATTCAGTCACGTGTTGCAATGGTCCTCCTAAAATGAGTTAAGTGAAAGGTTTCTATATGATGAAGTGTTTATTCTATTAGTGGTTCAGGAGTTATGATGAAATTCTTGTACTCTCGCGTACTGGCATGCTAAGTGCAGTGAGCGACAGGGGAATTGGAAGATGAGGATCAAGGCTGCGGTTCGGTGTTGACAAGAATGTCACGAGCTCGGAAAGTAGGAAAGAATTCAGATGTTTATAGTAGGCCGGTATTGCCCTTAGCGTCACCTGAGGTCGGTGTCATGTGGAAGAGGTTTTGTGTATTGACTTGCGGATTTTTGATTCACTTTACAGAATTAGAACGGTTGGCAGTATGGATGTGCGGACTTTGCTACCTGAGCGAAATGGTCGTGGGAGCATGCCCTACGGGGAGGATTGTATAAGTGTGACATATAGTCACTTGATTGATTAAATATTAGAACCAAGTATGGAGATTGTGGTACTATTGCTAATGTGGGAATTTGTGCATGAAGGGAACTCTGTTCAATTGGTTGTGAATTGTGGAAGTTTGTTCCGTATTTGACGGCTATTCTTGGGGGTGGATCCTTGAAAGGTTATTAGCTCAGTACAGTACGATCAGAATCGGCTTGAGTTCTGTGAATGGATCTAAATGTGAATGTGGGCTCTATATCAGGCCGGATGTGTTCATTTCAGCATAGCATTGCTTACAGAGGGGTCTTCGGGCCTTGGATGTTATTTCTATCGTCAGCCATTCCGTGTAATCTCCATTGTGCCATGTGGGTCGTGAGGCGGTTTGATTATTCGCACTCGTGTTGAGATCCCGTGTAATTTGTGGTGTTGTGAGAGCAGGATGGCTCTCAAGATACAGATCATTTATTGCACCTAAGTTGTGCTTGAGTTTCGTAACGTATTGTTGTCGCCCAAACTCACACCACTAATTTAGGTTGTGAGGCGGTCGATGCAATAATAAAAACCCAACGCGAGTCGGGGTCGATTCCACAGGGAGCTTGCTGTGGGATTAAGTATATACCTAATGTGAATGTATGACGTGCCTAAGATTACACTTCCACATTTTCAATCGTTGTTTCTACTTCTACTTTTACGCTAATGCTTGTAATTGTAAAGCTAAGAGACAATGTTTTTGATTTTGGTTGTTTTCAAGTTATAAAAGATCTAGGGTTTGGACTTCCGCCTAGTTGGTTACCTAACGGATTTAGAGCTTTAGGGCATGTTTGGTTGATCGGGATACAATATAGCAATCACACGCAATTACTCTCTCTATACCTCTCGGTAATTTGAGTGATTTTGCCTCATTTGGCTTTCTCAAGTCCAAATAGGTATCTCACGAAACAAGTGATAAATGCTCAAGTCGGGTCTTACTATCTCTAGATTCGACCCTTTAATTAGGGCTATCAATTTCTTGAGTTCACCCCAAATTCTTGTTAGCCAAGTTTTCCTAGACTTAGTCTCACTTTCTCAAGTAAAGACTAAGTCAATTAGGCATGAATCAACATTTGCAACCATCAATTCTCAAATTCAAGCAAAATCATCCATTAAGTACCCATACTAGGATTGGATTACAACCCTAGCTAAGGGTTTAGCTACTCATGGAAAATGAAGAAATTAAAGAAGAAACTAAGATAAAACGCATAATAATTGATTAAGGAAAAAAAATCTAATGTTTAAATGCTAAACTAGTACAAAGTTACCCAATACGGTAAATAAAAATAGCTCTACGTGTTCAGGTGCACAAAACTTAACCTAAAAATGACAAAAAGATCTATTTATACCCTGTTGAAAATATCTGACAAAATTGCCCCTACGAAGGTTGTGCGGCCGCACAATTATGTGTGCGGTCCGCACTTTGAGATTGACTGGTCAGGTTGGCTTTATGCGGTCGCATAAAAGTGAGATGCAGCCGCACTTCCTCTAATTGTGCGGACCACACATTTCTGAATGCGGTCACACTCTTTCTCTTGGACTGGATCTGGGCTTCATTCTGCAGACCACATATTTATAAGTACGACCGCATAATAATAGTGCGGTCCGCACATTTTCAAGCTCCCAAACTATAAGTCTCTGAATCTAGTCTTCTGCGGCCGCACAATAATTGTGCGGTCCGCACTCTGTGAAGAAATTCTATCAGTGCATCTTCAGAGTTTGCGGCCGCACACAGTATTGTTCGGTCCGCACTGTAGCCCTTTTTGCCTTATTTTGGTTCTTGTCCAATTTTACTCCTTTTTGAGTTGATTTTCACTTCTTTTGCTCGTTTTCCAATATTCCTGCAATAAATCACATTTCGTTAGTTCTCGGGAATACCTTTAAGCATTTTTGAGCTAAAACATAAGTAAAAGAGAGAAAATAAGCGGTCAAAATCCCTACTTATCACGTATGGCGCTATCTGTCTCCCCAGGATTTATATTATGCGCTTCGCGTGCTTGTGGTTGATATTCAGGTATTTCGCAGGTATGAGGATTTTAGCTCGGTAAGTATTTCCTTATAGAGTATTATGTGTGGATAGGGTGGCACGCCGCCACAGGTATATTTTTTGGTTCGGATGGCACGCCATCACGAGTATCTTGGTTGGATCGGGTTGCACGCCACAACGGTATCATGTGTGGATCGGGTTGCACGCTGCAACAGTGTGATGTCGAGTACAGTTTCCCCATATCTATTCTTGTATGTTTTGATTCTCATTTTCTGAGGAGGGTTCATAACATCCTTTTGGTTGTTTAATTAGTTACGTGGGTGGAGTAGTTCTTTCCAGAGTTCATTTTTCCTTATGTATCACATATGAGTTTGTAACTTGTGGGCACATGGTGGCATCATATGAGACTTTTGGCAGTGTCTGAGATGGCTTATTACCTGAACAACTTATACTAGGTGAGATGAGATCATTGGACCTGGGATCAGTGCGATCAGATTTATATGAGGCACATTAAAGAGTAACTATCGATATTCAGTCCAGAATGAGGTAATGGTTTTTATCGGGAGGAGAGACTCCATAAGTTATGATTCAGCAGGTGGTTATGAGCTTCTACACATCTCTTCTGTCGTGGCAATATTGCGAGAGCGGAAATGGGACTTATATGCTTCATAAGGTGTGTTGCGTGCATCAGATTCGTGGGATTTCGGCTATTGTTGTCAGGGGATGTCATTATGGGCATGTGAATAATGCAGTGCATGGTGTAAATTCGGTAAGAGTATACAATCAGGTATTGGAACATCGTGTAGTGACGGATACTATGTTCGTATGTTGGGAACAGAACTGGTAGAGGATTACAGATGTTGGAATTTGGCTCTAAGGCTAACTTGACTGAATAAAAGGGAGAATCTTCAGATTTGCTCGAGCTAATGTGATCAACTGGGTTGTGGTAGCACGGGTAGGTGCACGAGGTGTTGACCAGTGATTTCAGACAATTCCAGTGCAGTTCTTAGCACGTTCGAGGACGAAAATATGTTAAAATGGGAGAGAATGTAACGACCCGACCAGTCGTTTTGAGCTCTAGCACATCGTTCGGAGGTTTGCGGTCTTGAGTAGCTTCACTTAAAGTATTATGACTTGTACGTGTGGTCGGAATTGAAATTCGGGAAGTGCGAAGTAGATTTGGAGAGAAAATTCTAATTTAGAAGCTTTAAGTTAGAAGAGTTGGCAAAGATTTGATTTTGAGTAAACGACCTCGGAATCGGGATTGAAAGGTTCCAACAGGTTCGTATGATGATTTTGGACTTGGGCGTATGTCCGGATCGGGTTTTGGATGACCCGGGAGCATTTCTGTGCCTATTGTGGAAAATTGGCATTTTGGAAGAATTTTATAAATGTGGGTTGAAGTGCATTTCAATGTTATTGATGTCCCTTTGGGATTCCGAGTCTAGTTATAGCTCCGTATGGTGATTCTAGTATTGGTAGCGCGTCCAGATGTGGATTTGGAGGTCCGTAGGTCATTTCGGGGTCTTTTGGCGAAAGTTAGAAATTTGAAGGGTTTTTGAGAAGTTTGATCGGGAGTGGACTTTTTGATATCGGGGTCGGATTCCGATTTCGGAAGTTGGAGTAGGTCCGTAATGTCAGTTATGACTTGTGTGCAAAATCTTAGGTCAATCGAACGTGATTTGTTAGGTTTTGGCGTCAAATGGAGAAGTTTGAAGTTCTAAAGTTCATTAAGCTTGAATTGGGATGCGATTCATGGTTTTGGCGTTGTTTGATGTGATTTGAAGCCTCGAGCAAGTTAGTGTCATGTTTTGGGACGTGTTGGTGTATTTTGTTGAGGTCCCGAGGGCCTCGGGTGGATTCCGGATGGTTAACAGATCAACTTTTGGACTAAAGGAATGATGAGGCAGCTGGTATCTGGTGTAACCGCACCTGCGAGGTTTTGGCAGTAGGTGCGGAGCTGCAGAAGTGGCCAAGAGGGTCGCAGAAGCGGTTCTGGCTGGGGAAGACTGGGACCGCGATGCGGTCGAGTTTCGCAGAAGTGGTACCGCACCTGCGCACGTGGAGCCGCAGAATAGAAGGCCCAGAGGCGCGTATGAGGCCACAGATGCGGAGTTGAGGGGCCTGAAGGAGGACCGCAGAAACGGTATTTCGGCCTCACCTACGGGACCGCAGAAGCAGTCAAGTGACCGCAGGTGCGAGAGGTCGCTGGGTAGTGTGCTCTTTTAAGAACGGGATTTGGCCCATTTTCTTTCATCCTCTCTTGGTTTGGGCGATTCTTGGAGAGGTTCAAGTGGAGGTTTTTAACATCAATGGCAAGGTAAGTTATCCCCACCTATTTTGAGTTAAATACATGATTTTTATATGGATTTAAGCATGAAAATTGGTAGAAATTGTGGGATTTTTGGTAGAAAACCTAAAATTGGTATTTTTGGATTTTGACCACGAATTTGGGCATGGAATTGGAAATAAATTATATATTTGAGTTCGTGAGGTTATGGGTAATGGTCATCTTCAAAAAAATTTGGAATCCAGACACGTGGGCCCGAGGGTGATTTTTATCGACTTTTCGAGCGGAGTTGGGAATTTGACTAAATTGATTTGTTATGAGTATTAGAGTATATTCTTATTGGTTTGCACATTGTTTGACTAGTTTTGGAGCGATGGACACCGGTTTGGGGTGTTAGAGCAGCGTTGGAGCCGGTTAAGAAACTTCGGAGCGAGGTAAGTCTCTTGTCTAACTCTATGAGGGAGAAACTACCCCTAGGTGATATATGTAATATATGTAACTTGATGAGGGGGCTACGTACATACGAGGTGACGAGAGTCCGTACGTAGCTAGATTCATGTTATTGTCCGGGTAGACTTAGGATCACACCATGCTATACTTGCGCTATAGAGATTATCTTTGCTCGTTTAATTCTTTTATTTCACATTATGACTTGAGACTAGACATGCGTAGATTGATAGACTCGTTATTGTAGAGACTTCACGAGTTTCATGATTAGTCACTAAACAATTGTACTCCTCTTATAAAATTGTGTCCGTGATATATATATGTATGTTTCATTGAAAGGTTTTTCGTTAAAGAAATTATAACTCACACGTTTATTCGTGAGTGGGGTCAAGGACCCGTTAAAGCTTCTTACTCTAATGGGATCATATCGTTCGCCTCGGCAGGATTATGTACCACACTCTAATGGGATCGGGTCGTTTGCCTCGGCGGGATTTATGTACCATACTCTCATGGGAGCGGGCCGTTCGCCTCGGTAGGTTAATAGATGCATCTATGGTTCGTGCCGTTCGACCCTCGACAGTGCACATATTATGATGGGATCGGGCCATATGCCTCGATATTTCTATAAAATATCCTCATGAAATCGTGTGTAACATATGGCAAGAAGCCAGTGTATCTGTGAGTTTTTCCTGATTTGAAGTATAACGACCCATTTTGGTGAGGTCCACTATATATTTATATATATGCTCCGGTTGAGGAGAAAATTTTCTAATTGAGAGCTTGAGCCTATTATAAAGAGGAGAATTGTACCATGTATTTATACCTGTTTATTTTATTTATTTACTTTGCCTCATATTTGTTCACCTCTTTACTGTACCTGATATTATTGGACCACTAGTGAGTGTCGATGTCGACCCCTCGTCACTACTCCTTGGGGGTTAGGCTAGATACTTACTGGGTACACGTTGATTTACGTACTCATACTACACTTGCTGCACATTTTTGTGCAGGTACTTTTATGTCTGGTGGTCCTTTGGGCGCGGAGGCGCAGATGATGCGGGGATTTACCGTGAGCTGCATTTCATGTTACGATCTGCAGCCAGTAGAGTCTCTTTCAGAGTTATTTATATTCTCCTATCCAATTTGTATTCCGGACAGATGCTGTATTTTATTTTACTTCCTAGTAAATGCTCATGCACTTGTGACACAAGATTTTGGGGATGATTATGGGTTGTTCCATATTGTTGTTGTGAAGATATTATCATTTACTCTGTAAAATTTTATCTCTTACTACTAAATTGAAGGAAATTTACGATTTCAAAAATACTAAAATGAGTAATTAAGTTTAACTTTAATTGTTGACTTGCCTGACAATGGAGTTAGACGCCATCACGACCTTTAATGGATTTTGGGTCGTGGCAAATTAATTCATAATTTAAAATAATTTATGATTTTCAGATAAATGTGCAAACAATTAATTTGACGACGTATAGGCACTCGTCACCTCGCCTATACGTCGTTACACATGAAATTCACGTAACAATAATTCAAGGGTTCTATTCCCTCAGTCAAGGTTAACCACGACACTTACCTCGCTTCGCAATCAAATTCAAGATTCCAATAAACCTTTGCCTAGCGAATTGATGTCTGAAAACTTTAAATCTAGTCACAAACAATTCAATATTCTCAACACGAATTATAGGAATTAATTCCATATGAAATTACTAATTTTTCGGATTAAAATCCGAAATTTATTTCAAAAAATGATAATGGGACCCACACCTCGAATCCTAGAAAAACTCACAAAATCCGTACATCTGTTCCGATACGAGTTCAACCATATAAAAATTATCAAATTCCGACATCGGATTGGCTTAAAAAATCTTAAATTTTCGTTTTTGAAAGATTTTATAAAAATCTGATTTTTCTTCCATAAATTCATGGATTCATGATGTAAATGAATATGGAATCATGAAATATAACTAATTTCGGATAAAGAATACTTACCCGACTCAAACTCGTGAAAAATACCTTTGAAATCGCCCAAAACCGAGGTATAAAACTATAAAAATGAATTAAAATGTCGAACTCCGGACATATATATATTGTCTAGGCAAGTCGTATCTGTCTCAAAAATTTCAAGCCAAAAATTGCGGTTTTAGCCTTCAGTCAATCGATCATAACTTTCTGTACAAATGTTCAATTGATGAATAGTTTATCTTTATAGAAACTAGAATCAAAGGGCTACAACTTTTATATTTTGATAATTTCCATATTCCATATAAATTACGAGATATATGCTTCCAAAATCAGCCCTATGCATCAGAAATTTCTGGCGATGCACACAGCCAGGCAAACAAAAACTGCATTATCAGCCTTCCGTTAGTCGATCGTAACATTTTGTACAAATATCCAAATAATAAATGAATTATGTTTCTGGAAACTAGAATCAAAGGGCTACAACTTTCATGTTTTGATAATTTCTAGATTCCTTATAGATTGCGAGATATAAGCTTCCAAATGCAGCTCTACGCATCAGAAATTTCGCACACTGCTGTCAAAAACCAGCAGTTAAAAATGACCTAAAAATGGTCCGAAACCACTCTGAAACTCACCCGAGCTCCTCGGAACCCCGTCCGAACACACCAACAAGTCTCAAAACATATTATGAACCTACTCGAGGTCTCAAATCACACATAACAACGGCGAAACTACCAATCGCGCGTCGATTCAGACTTGTGAGTTTATAAAATTTTCAATTCTATAACTCGCGCCGAAACATGCCAAATCAATTCGGAATGAATTCAAATTTTGCATGCAAATCATAAATGATATAATGGAGCTATTTCAATTCCTAGAATCGAATTCGGACTCCGATATCAATAAAGTCAACTCCCGATCAAACTTTCTAAAAATCTTCTATTTTCCAACTTTCGCCAAAATGGGCCGAATTGTCCTACGGACTTCCAAATCCAAATCCGAACATGCGCCTAAGTCCAAACTCACCATACGAAGATATTGGAATAATCAAAATTCCATTCCGGGGTCGTTTGCTCAAAAGTCAAATCTCCGGTCAAACTTTAGAAATTCAAGCTTTATAAAATCAAACCTTTTATTTTTTTCAAAAACTAACGGAAAACATGCCTACGTACTTCGGAATAACTTCAAATTTTTTACATAAGTCATAAATATTGTTATGAAGCTGATCGATCTCTCGGAATCTAAATCAGGACCCGGTATTAACAAAAACCCAATTATGACCAAATTTAGGAATTCTTAAACCTTTAAATTTCTAGCTTCCGTTAAATGCCGATAATTTGAGTTAGGGACATTCGAATTATATTCCGTACATACGCCCAAGTCCCAAATCACGATACGGACCTACCAGAACTGTCAAAATACAGATCCAGGTCTGTTAGCTCAAAACGTTGACTGAAGTCAACTCAGTTGAGTTTTAAAGCTCGATTTTACATTTTAATATTTTTTATATAAAAAATTTTCGGAAAAATTTACAAACTGCGCACACAAGTCGAGAAATGATGAATAGTACTTTTTGAGGTCTCAAAATACAGAAAAGAATATTTAAAATTAAAGATGAAATATTGGGTCATCATAGATCGTCATAGTAATTGACAAGTTATTTATTGTGCTTTGATACTAGACACCTATGGCCCTAGGGCGATAGTTGAAAAGATATTGGTTATGATTAAATACTTGTAGAATTAATGATTGATCAAGATGAAATCTGTCGACTCTTGGTAATAAGTTTAAGCTCCATGTTGTCGTGAATTATAAACGACCAAACTAAGACCTTGGCCAGGGCAATTGAATGATAAAAGAAAAGAGTTTCTTAAGTCATTCAATGGTCGATTATATTTGAGATAACACATAGTTGTTCGCCTATTAGGATTTGACAGCTAAACCATATCTTAGGACGATCTAGAATTATAAGGACAGAAGAAATTACTACATTATGATTCTACTGGTTCTTAAGAGTAAGTTGTATACTTCATTCTATCCTGTCGTTAAGGAGTGTTGCTAGACGCCACCCTTGATTGGTATATTGATGTGATAAATTTACTATCGGTTTAGTATTGAACCTATGGGGTCACACACTAACGAGTGTTCTGATCTTTGCTAAAGGATTAATTACTTTATTATTTGATAATTAAATTAAAAAATTTAAATAGTCAAATAAATTTAATTATTAGTCTAAATGAAATATTATTATATTCTTTGCTAGCACAGATGATATAATTAATATTGCGAATAAATTAAAATTTTCTATTTGGAATAAAAAATTAAAATTATATCTCTTAGTTAAAATTTATATGTGATATATATAATATAAATTTATATTGATCTATATAAAAGTTATATATAATATTAATTTATTCTTATAATCCAATTTGAATTGGATCAAGGAACGTGAAAGTCCAATCGGACTAACTAACGTGCGGCAACACAAACCCATTTAATATGGGATTGAATTTTTTCCAAAAAAGGAAGATTATGTGAAGTCCAATTTGTAATGGACTTTGAAAGGAAAAAAAGGAACCCGCCATCTTTTCCTTGCCTACTGGAAAAGTGTTTTCACTTCATGTATAAGTACACATATTTGTGAACGCGAAGAGGTGGTCATTGTGAAAAATCACAAGGTGTATGCGCCGCACGAAATTATAAGAAAAATACGTTTTTGACAAGAAAATAGTTTGCTTAATTTGTTCTTCTTGGTTGAAAGTTTTTGAGAAAAATTTCAGTACAATATTTTTATTCAATTTGTTCACGGGTTTCATTGATCAAAGAGTTGATAGCAAGAGTCGGTCTCACTGTGGATACACATAGAGTCTTCGCACCATCGAAATTTTTTTGAAACGAGACTCTTTTCACCAGGTATGTCTTAGATCCGATCTTTGACATGGAAATAAATTTTAAATACGAAAAGATCTGCTTAGAATTATTATTGTCTTCCGCTGCGTGTTACGAACATCTATATACAATCCTTCAAGGACACCATTTCTAGTGCTGGTTTATAAATAAAAATGGTAGGGTAATGAAAAATTACTACATTTTTAAGGGTAGACAGAGATTTTTTTTTTTAAATGGATGCACTTAAAAATTTCTTACTTCGTCCACATATAACCTCATGAAAGAGGTGGAACAATAATTTTTCAAATAGAAATAAGCAAAAAATAAAAAATTGAACAACTCCTCACCGTTAGGTCTCCCTTGCATATCAGACTGGTTCATGCGCGGTGCCTGACCGCGTATTCTTCAACCTTTAACACTCGTGCCAAGAAACTATTAGCATAATTCAAAGCAAACTAACAGATGCATGGATGGTTAACTGTTTGTCGTTTTCTTGTTTCTACATAATCATAAAAACTACTACACTGATTAGATTATAGTCTTGGGACTTCCCCAACATATCATAGTAAGGATAAAAGGCATCCAGAAATGGTCCAGCGTATATTATAACAGAAAAGAAGTGTCTTTCCAATCAAATCATAATACACCCTTTTCCCCTTTTGGTCAATTCCCAAAATGCAACATCAATTTGCCATCATCACACTTTTGGGTGAGAAATAACCATCATCGGCAAGAAAAGATTGAAATCCCTTCACGGACACGGTTAAAGTTAAAGTGTCAACCCCTTTGGAAACCGAGAGGACAGCCACTGTAAACTCTCCCTTAACACCTTCAGGAACCATCACCAAAAAAATTCTTATTACCCAAGTCAGCCAAAACAGGTGAAAAACTAACATGGGTATACGAGAGATCCAAGGGTTCAAGTGTTGGTAATTTAGTCGCAAGACTTGGCGATTGGAACCATCTTCGAAGATTAATATCATATCCATACAAGTGGAGATCGTGAGCGAACCAATACAACGTATTGTCACTTAACATTGCCGGTACCCTGGAGGAAGCATACACTAGATTATCAATGTTACTACACTTTTCCAGACCTAGAGATGTGAAGTTAGCATCAAGTGCGCACAAACCAAGGGAGCGATGGTCTGCATCATAGCGCAATTCGCGACTTCGCGACTAGCCAAGTCCAGAAACATAACAAAACCCTTAAACAAGTCATAAAACAGAATTTGATTTGGCTCACTACCATTTTCATTTTCGACGACGGTAGCTAACATAATCATACGATGATCAACATAATCAAAGGTAGTATGGCATTTCAGGTTATCCCAAGTATGGTCGTAAAGGTCGTAAATCTTACCACGGAGGGTTAAAATTTTGTTTTTAACCTCTAGGACGAAGAAAACACAAATCTTTCTACCAGCGGAAAGGACCAATACTCTGGAATGGGTAAAATCAGTGGAGCGATATAACTCTTCCCAGACGGAACGATTAGCTTCAACTAATTCGGTGTTATGTTTAAGCAATCTCATAGTGTTTTGGTGACCAGAAGAAAAGAAAGCACCATACCAATAGATGTCTTCACCAATAATGGTGTATCCTCCACGAGTATCAAAACAGTAGAAATTTTGACCCTGGACATGACCTGCTGCTTCCTCATTTTTCTTCGCCACCGTTTCAGAGCTTTACCTTGGATCGGAGAATATCGCCATTTTGCTATGTCACGACCCCAAATTCCCTCCGTATGATGTCGTCATGACACCTAATCTCTAACACTAGAGAAGCCTATCAATGCGGAATAAAAATAAAAATCTAAAACTTTAAATAATTGCAACTCCCAAAACCTGATAGAAATAAGTCACAGCTTCGAAGAATTTTATCCTCAATGTCTCTATATATATCAAGGTCTAAAGAAAATAAGGAAGTAATATAATAACGATAAAAGGGGACTCCGGAGTCTGCGGACGCTGACAGACATACCTCGAAGTCTCCATGTACAGGTAACTCACTGATGTCGGGGCTGGTAAGGAGTACCTGGATCTGCACAAAAAGATGTGCAGAAGCGTAGTATGAGTACACCACAGCGGTACCCAGTAAGTGCCAAGCCTAACCTCGGTAGAGTAGTAACGAGGTCAGGTCAGGCCCTACTGAAAAATAATAATTGCATGGTAAAATGTTTAACAATATAATAAAATAAAATGACAATGAAAATGAATCAAGTAGCATGTCACCATTTAATTACACAAAATAATGGCAAATAATATCTCGTGGAATCAAAACAGAATTCCTTTCAACTTTAAGAAAATCACAACAAATAATCAATGGCAACTACGACCATAAATCAATATAAACAAGGGCACTCCCGAGGTACCGCCTCGTTGTCCCAAATCATAAATAAATTCACAACATCTCATTTCCTTATCTCACCGCGGGAGCCTTCACAATTTATTTTAAAGAAAATATTTTTTTCCGAAATAGCATCCCGCGTTTTAGCCATCCTTATCACACTGCATGACTTCTAGTAGTTTGTAGTTTTTCCTACTAGCCACGCGTATCAAGCTACCCTTATCTCACCGCATGCGTTTCAATACCCAGACCTTATACCACCGCATGCATATCAACATCACAATATATCACAATTTGTACTTCAAGTGCTCAAATAATTTAACTTGCCAAAATATTTCAACAACAATATTTTTCCACAATAAAGAGCTCACGGCTCATGCCAACATAAATCATCAATAATATTATTCCATAATAAAGAGCTCACGACTCCATCACAATGAGTACGAAAATCTTACAAAAATATTCAGGAATAAATAATTCAACAAAATAATATTTCAAAATCTTTAATACATTGCTTCAATATCAAATTTAAAAATGTCAAATACTTCATATTAATTATATTTAATTTAAATAAAATCAACTTCAAATAATGCACAGAATAAAAGAAACCAAGTTTCAACTAATCACGTAAAATAATTAGCAGGAAAAGGTCAAGCAACTTTAAAATATAAATATTAAATCAATGATGAAGAATATATGAGAATAAAATAGTTTAATTAATGCGCAACAGTGATCTACACAATTTAAAAACATAATCTTTCACATTTAGCCCGTGTACACACTCGTCACCTCGTGTACACGACTTTCAACACATTACAATTTATCACTTCAATACCAATCCTAGGGGAGATTTCCCCCACATAAGGTTAGACAAGTTATTTACCTCGACTTGCTCCAATTTAACCAAGTAGTATGTTTTTTTCTCGATTTTCCGACTCCGATCGACTCGAATCTAGTCATAATTAATTCGATACAGTCAACAAAAATTATAGGAATCAATTTCATAAGTAAATACTATATTTTTCAAAAAAAATTCGAAATTAGCTCAAAAATTGCCCGTGGGGCCCACATCTCGAAATCCGGTGAAACTCATAAAATCCGACAACCCATTCAATTACGAGTCCAACCATACCAGTTTCACTGAAATCCGACTCCGAATCGACACCGAAATCTCAAAAAATCGTTTCTATGAGATTTCTAAATGTTTCTCAAAATTTCAATCTCAAAGCACTAATTAAATTGTGAAAATAATGATATATTCGTGTATATTGACCAAATCCGAGTTAGAATTACTTACCCCAATATTTTTCCTTGAAATTATATCAAAATCGTCTCTGCTCAAGCTCCAATTCGTCAAAAATGGCAAATGGGATGAAGTCCCATGTTTTATAACTTACAAATCTGTCCAGGCTGCCTTCGATCATGTACCTTGGTCCTAGACCTCGGTCATGGGGCTCGATCATGGCCCTCGGTCCTGGACCTCGGTCTGACCTCGGCCATGTACCCCGATTTTGATAGATAAAGAAAAAACCAGATCGGCAAAAAACCTCTAGCAAACTCAACTTCAGCAGTCTCCCAGCTTCAATTCTTGATCTGTTAACCATCCGAAACTCATCCGAGGCCCTCGGGGCCTCAACCAAATACACGAACAAGTCCTAAAATATCATATGAACTTATTTGAAATCTCAAATCACATCAAACAACGCTAAAATCACAAATTACACCCCATTTATGCTTAATGAAACTTAAGAATTTTCAACTTCTACATTCGATGTCGAAACCTATCAAATCAAGTGCGATTGACCTCAAATTTTGCACACAAGTCATAAATGACATAACGGAGCTATAAAAACTTTTGGAACTGGATTCCTACCCCGATATCAAAAGTCAACTCCCGGTCAAACTTCCAAACTTAAAATTCCTATTTTAACCATTTCAAGCCTAATTTTACTACGGACTTCCAAATAAAATTCTGATCACGCTCCTAAGTCCAAAATCACCATATGTAGCTGTTGGAATCATCAAAATTCTATGCTGGGTTCGTTTGCACATAATTCGATATCCGGTCACTATTTGACTTAAGCTTTTAAAACCTTTAATTTTTTATCAAAATTCCATATATCGGGATAGGGACCTCGGAATTTGATTCTGGGCGTACGCCCAAGTCTCAAATCACGATACGGACCTACCAAAACTGTCAAAACACTAATCCGAGTCTGTTTGCTCAAAATGTTGACCAAAGTCAACTTAGTTGAGTTTTAAAGCTCTAATTCACATTTTAATCCATTTTTCACATAAAATCTTTCCGAAAAATTTTACGAACTACGCACGCAAGTCGAGTAATGATAAATAGTACTTTTAGAGGTCTTAGAACACAACATTAATTATTAACTTTGAAGATGACATTTTGGGTCATCACATTCTCCACCTCTAAAACAAATGTTCGTCCTCGAACGGAGTTAGAAAAAGTACCTGAGCTGGTGAATAACTGTGGATAACAGCTGTGCATATCATGCCCGGTCTCCCAAGTCGCCTCCTCGACTGGATGATCCCTCCACTGAACCTTCACGGAAGCAATGTTCTTTGACCTCAGCTTTCGAACCTGCCTATCTAAAATAGCCAGTGGTTCCTCAACATAAGATAGATCCTTGTCCAGCTGAACCGAACTGAAGTCTAACACATGAGACAGATCGCCGTGATATTTCCGAAGCATAGAAACATGGAATACCGGATGAACTGCAGAGAGACTAGGTGGTAGTTCAAGTCTGTAAGCCACATCTCCAACTCTCTCAAGCATCTCAAAAGGTCCAATATACCTAGGGCTCAACTTGTCTTTCTTACCGAACCTCATCACCCCTTTCATAGGCGAAACCCAGAGCAGGACCCGCTCACCAACCATGAATGCAACATCACGAACCTTCCGATTCGCATAACTCTTCTGTCTAGATTGGGATGTACGAAGTCGATCCTGAATCAATTTAACCTTTTTCAGGGCATCCTGAACCAAGTCTGTACCCAATTGCCTAGCCTCGCTCGGTTCGAACCAACCCACTGGAGACCGGCACCGCCTACCATACAAGGCCTCATATGGAGCCATGTGAATGCTCGACTGGTAAATGTTGTTATAAGCAAACTCAGCAAGTGGTAAGAACTGGTCCCAAGCACCCCCAAAATCTATCACACACGCACGAAGCATATCCTTCAGTATCTGAATAGTGCGTTCGGACTGCCCGTCTGTATGAGGGTGAAATGTTGTACTCAACTCCACACGAGTACCCAACTCTCGCTGTACAACCCTCGAAAACCGTGAGGTAAACTGTGTACCCTGATCGGAGATGATAGATTCCGGTATGCCGTGAAGTCTGACAATCTCGCGAATATAGATTCGAGCCAACTGCTCGGAAGAGTAGGTAGTCATCACAGGAAAGAAATGAGCTGACTTGGTCAATATATCCACAATCACCCAAACTGCATCAAACTTCCGCTGAGTCCGTGGAAGTCCAACAACGAAATCCATAGTGATCCGCTCCCATTTTCATTCTGGAATCTCTAAATTCTAAAGTAATCCACCTGGTCGCTGATGCTCATATTTCACTTGTTGGAAATGTATACACCGAGCTACATATTCCACTATGTCTTCCTTCATCCGCCTCCACCAATAGTGATGTCTCAAGCCATCTACATTGGGCATACATAGCCTACCCTACATCCGTAATACACCATCATCTCCAATAATGACTTTCTTGGCGTCACTGTGCTGAACTGTATCCTTAAGGACAAGCAGATGGGGGTCATCGTACTGATGCTCCCTGATACGATCATAAAGAGAAGACTGAGAAACCACACAAGCCAAAACTCGGCTCGGCTTGGAAACATCTAATCTAACAAACTGGTTGGCCAAGTCCTGAACATCCCAGGCTAAAGGCCTCTCTACTACCGGTAAATATGCTAAGCTGGCCAAACTCTCTGCCTTACGACTCAAGGCATCGACCACTACATTGGCCTTCCCAAGATGATAGAGAATGGTGATATCATAATCCTTAAGCAACTCCAACCATTTCCGCTGCCGCAAATTAAGATCCTTCTGTTTAAGCAGATGTTGTAGACTCCGGTGATCGGTGTAGACCTCACAATGGACACCGTACAAATAATGCCGCCAAATCTTCAAGGGATGAACAATAGCTGCTAACTCAAGGTCGTGGACCGGATAATTCTTCTCATGTACCTTTAATTGTCTGGACGTATAGGCAATCACCCTACCGTCTTGCATCAACACTGTACCGAGACCAATATGCGACACGTCACAATACACAGTATAAGACCCTGAACCTGTAGGTAAAACCAATACTGGGGCTGTAGTCAAAGCTGTCTTGAGCTTTTGGAAGCTCTCCTCAGTCCACCTGAACGGAGCACCCTTCTGGGTCAATTTGGTCATAGATGCAGCAATAGAAGAGAAACTCTTTATAAATCGGTGATAATACCCTGCCAAACCAAGGAAACTCCGGATTTTTGTAACTAAGGACGGTCTGGACCAACTCTGCACCGCTTTAATCTTCTTCGGATCTACCTTGATTCCCTTGCACGAAACTATATGACCCAAAAATCCCACTGAATCAAGCTAGAATTCACACTTTGAAAATTTTGCATATAACTTCTTTTCTCTCAAAGTCTGAAGCACAGTCCTCAGGTGTTGTTCATGATCTTCCCGACTCCGAGAATACACCAGAATGTCGTCAATAAATACAATGACAAAAGAATCAAGATAGGGCTAAAATACACTATTCATTAAGTGCATAAATGTTGTTGGGCATTGTTTAGCCCAATTGACATTACAAGGAACTTATAGTGACCATACCGAGTCATAAAAGCAGTCTTCGGGATATCTGGCTCCCGAATCTTCAACTGATGATAGCTTGAACGCAAGTCGATCTTAGAAAACACTCTGGCACCCTGAAGCTGATCAAATAGGTCATCAATACGTGGAAATGGATACATGTTCTTCACTGTAACCTTGTTCAGCTGGCGGTAATCAATACACATCCGCATAGAACCATCCTTCTTCTTGACAAATAAGACAGGAGCACCCCAAGGCGATACATTAGGCTGAATGAAGCCCTTATCAAGCAATTCCTGTAACTGTTCTTTTAATTCTTTCAACTCTGCTGGGGCCATGCGATATGGTGGAATAGAAATGGGCTGAGTGCAGGATAACAAATCAATACCAATGTCAATATCCCTATCGGGTGGCATACCCGGAAGATCCGCTGGAAATATATCAGGAAAAACAGGAACTGACTCCACGGTAGGAGTGTCAACACTAACATCTCTCACAGAGGCCAGATACACATCACACCCCTTCTCAACGATTCATTGAGCTTTAAGAAATTAAACAACCCTGCTAGGAACATGATCCGAGGTACCTCTCCATTCTAGCCGCGATAGACCTGGCATAGCCAATATCACCGTCTTGGCGTAACAATCAAGAATAGCGTGATAGGGCGACAACCAGTCCATGCCCAAAATAATATCAAAATCCACCATACTGAGCAATAATAAATCAGCTCTGGTCTCAAAACCACTGATAACAATTAAACACGACCGATACACGAGGTCCACAATAATAGATTCACCCACGGGAGTAGATACATAAACATAAGAACTCAAGGAATCACGTGATACGCCCAAATACGGGGCAAAATAAGATGACACATAAGAATAAGTGGAGCCTGGATCAAATAAGACTGATGCATCTCTATGACAGACCGGAATAATACCTGTGATAACAGAATCGGATGCAATAGCCTCTGTCCTAGCAGGAAGGGCATAATATCTGGCCTGGCCTCCCCCTATAGGGCGACCTCTACCTGCCTGACCTCCACCTCTAGCTGGCTGTGCAGGTGGAGTGGCAACTGGTGCAGTAATCATGGCCTGAGAAGCTTGAGGGCTCTGTGGAATAGGTGGGGCCTGGGAAATCTGTGGAGGTGCACCCCTCCTAAATCTGGGGCAATCTCTCATAATATGACGAGTGTCACCACACCCAAAACAAGCTCTCGGAGGACGTGGCTGTTGGGACTGGCTCGGGCCTGATCGACTAGACTGCCCACTGAAAGCACCCCATACAGGAGGTACAGTAGACACTGGCGGTGCATAATATAGAACCTGAGGTTTGGGAGTAGCCGGAATACCACTGGAAGCTGGAAGTGCTGAATGAATAGGACGGCTCACATAACCTCTACCATGACGGGCTGCAACTGGGGCGTGAGAATTATAATATGTGCCAGAATCTTGGGGTCTCTTAGATTCCCTCTCTTCCCTCTCCCATGTCCGCATACCTTCCAATCTCCTAGCAATTGACACCACCTATTGGTATGTGATGTCCATCTCTAGCTCTCGGGCAATACTGTATCTGATATTAGGGTGGAGACCCTCAATAAATCTATGAACCCGCTCTCGAATAGTAGCAACCAAGGATGGTGCATGCCTCGTCAAATCACTGAATCGGACCGTATATTCTGATACGGTCATAGAACCCTGGCGCAGCTGCTCAAACTCTGTGCGCCATGCATCTCTAAGACTCTGAGGAACATAATCCTTTAAGAACATATCTGAAAATTGAGTCCAAGTGAGTGAAGATGCCTCAGTGGGACTATCCAACTCATATACCCGCCACCACTAGTAGGCTGCTCCTCTAAACTGGAATGCCGTGAAAGAAACCCCACTGGAATCCACAATACCCATAGTACGAAGGATACAGTGACATTCCTCAAGAAAACCCTGAGCATCCTCTGAAGCAAAGCCGCTGAAAATAGGAGGGTGGTACTTCTTGTACCTCTTGAGCCTGAGTTGCTCCCCCTCTGAAACTGTTGTCCTAATCTCAGACCGAACTAGGACAACTGGTTGCACTGGTATAACCTCTGGGGCATGGTCAACTTGGGCTCGTGGTTCTGGAGTGCGAGCGGCGGGAATCTGTGCTCTTCCCCCGGCCTGAGATGTGGCAGGAGCAAGTGGAATCAACCCTGCATGAGCTAGAGTGCCAAACATGCTCAAACACTGGGCAAGAGTCTCCTGAAGTGCAGGAGTAGTAACAGGCATCTCAGATAGGGGTGTTCAAAACCGAACCGAAATCGAAAACCGAACCGAAACCGAAAACCGAACCGAAACCGAAGCTTAATGGCTTATTGGTATCGGGTTAACGATTTAACGGACGGGGAACAGATTGAATTTTTTTTATTAATCGCTTATCGGTTTGGGGGCGGATTATTTAATTTTCTTAACGGATAATCCGTTAACCCGTTAGGAATATATATATATATATATATATATATATATATAAAATTTGTTTTTATCCATATATATATATTAAATATCAAAAACTCTTCCACTTCTTCCAGCTATTAGCTTAGCTTATTCTCCCACCCTACTATAAGATTGTTTAAGCTGTTGTCTATGGTTCACCTCTGCTTTTATTTTTTAAAACTAATGCCTGTTGTCTATGTTTAATAGAAGAACAACAGTGTTGTTGCCACAACTTTTATCCCACAATATTGACGATAGTACTGTCTTGAATTATGTTCTGGTTAAATAGCGCATCTACATTTTCTGTAAATTGTTTACTGCTTATAATCCATCCCTATTTCTATACATAACTGTCTTTTGCTCGGTGTTGTTTGTATGGTTAATGATATAGCATGAAATGCCTGGTTGAGAGTTTAAGTTAGAAATTTGAAGTTGTTGTTTGAACTTTGAAGCTACATAAATTCAAGCTCTGTTAGGCGTTAGCTGTAGGCCAAACATTTCTGTTTAGTCTGCTCACTTATGGGTTAATCATTTTGAAATATGTATCCCGGACTCACTTTGAATATAGACTAGAATTTCCTATTTTGAATTTGTATGCTAGGCGTTAACAGACATATGTATGTCTGGAGTCATGTAATGTAGTCTGCTTTGGGATTTAATGGTAGGCGTTAACATACATGTATGTCTGGACTCATATGTAGTATGCTTTGGGATGTAATCTAGCCTACAATGTGTTCTACTTTTTTCACTCTACAACACATGACACACTACATCATTCTTATGTAGGTGTTAGCAGACATGTTTGTCTGGACTCAATGTGTAATTTCCTATTATGAATTTGTATGCTAGGCGGTCAACAAATAATTAATGCACGCAATATAGATTTAATTAGGCCGATAAACCGCCCGATAAGAGCTAAACCGATACCAATCCGCCCGATATCTTATCGGGTGGCTAGTGGATTAATACATTTAAAAGCCGATAACCGTTAAGCCAAAACGTTAAGAGTAATTAACCGCCCAATTCGCCCGATAAGTAGCCCTACTGGAGGTACGATCAGCCTAGGGACAATAAAAAGAAGATTGGTGCAGCAGCTCGTGCAGGTGCTCTGGCTGCACCACATGGTCATCCTCGGCCTCTAGCTCGGCCTCTGCTCTGACCCTGTCCTCTTGCGGCTCCAACAGGGGGCGCGGGTGTCTGATCATCGGATCCAGTTGTGCGTGTCCTCACCATCTGTCAGAGAATAGAAAGACAATGGTTTAAAATTTTGAAGTCAACAAATATGCACGATAAAGAATCAAAGAAGTGAATATTTCCTAACAGTTCCATAGCCTCTCAAAGATAAGTACACACGTCTTCGTACCGATCCGCAACACTCTACTAAACTTGCTTGTGACTCATAACACCTATTGTCACGACCCGAAATTCCCACCTCCGGACCGTGATGACGCCTAGAATTTTACTTGCTAGGCAAGCCAACGTTAGAATAACATTATCCATTTTTAAAATAAATTTTAAATGTATTAATAACAAGGAAGCAAATGCGGAAGCAATTTTGAAATAATCCATAATAATAACGGTGTCTAAATACCATCCCAGAATTGGTGTCACAAGTGCACGAGCTTCTAGAATAAATATAAATAAAGGTCTGAATAAAATAAAGCTGTCTAGAAATAAACACACAGCTAAAGTACAATAGACAGGGACTTCAGAACTACGGACGCCATGCAATTATACCTCAAGTCTCCTCTGATAGCTGAAATCCGAGCAAGTCTATGCTACACCGCTGGGACCGACTCTAAAATCTGTACAAGAAGTGCAGAGTGTAGTATCAGTACAACCGACCCCATGTACTGGTAAGTGCTGAGCCTAACCTCGACGAAATAGTGACGAGGCTAAGGCGGTTCACTTACATTAACCTGTACGCAATATTAGTAACAACAACAATAATAGAAATAAATCAGGTAATTCGTTTATAATAATTGAAGGCAACCCAACAGTCATAACCAATTATCATTTCCATTATTTCTGTTGCAACGTGCAACGTGCAACGTGCAACCCGCTCTCACAATATATATCCACATTCAAATCTGTTGCGGCGTGCAACCCGCTCCTCCAACATATTCATTTTAATCAAGTCTGTTGCAGCGTGCAACCCGATCCTCCAATATTAACTTTTTTAACAAGTCTGTTGCGGCGTGCAACCCGATCCTCCAATATTGACTTTTAATAAGTTTGTTGCGGCGTGCAACCCGATCCTCCAATATTGATTTTTAATAAGTCTATTGCGGCGTGCAACCCGATCCTCCAATATTGACTTTTAATAAGTCTGTTGCGGCGTGCAACTCGATCCTCCAATATTAACTTTTAATAAGTCTATTGCGGCATGCAACCCGATCCTCCAATATTGACGCGTGCAACCCGATCCTCTAATATTGACTTTTAATAAGTCTGTTGCGGCGTGCAACCCGATCCTCCAATATAGACTTTTAATAAGTCGTTTGCGGCGTGCAATCCGATCCTCCAATATATTCATTATAATCAATCATGTTGCGGCGTGCAACTCGCTCCTCCAACATTTTCATTTACCAATTCTTATAGAAGAAATTTTCTCAATAAAAGCATACAATAATTATGGTTTAATTATGAAGCAAACAATGACAAATAGCAAATTATTATAGAAATCAGGGAATAAATAGGCAGTTTAATATTTATTATGCTAAATGTCAAATAACAATTAAGGCACATAATTCAAATAGCATGTAACAATTAATGCAGGAATTCAAAAATTTATATTTGCAAAGAATAAGAGAGAAATAATTATTATAATAATTAATTTATGATTAAAAATAATTTATGATTTTTCAAGTAAGCAGGCAAACAATTAATTTGACGACATATAGACACTCGTCACTTCGCCTATACGTCGTTTACATGCAATTCACATAACAAACAATTTAAGAGTTCTATTCCCTCAAGTCAAGGTTAACCTCGACACTTACCTCGCTTTGCAAATTCCAATCAATTATTCAACCACAACTTTTCCTTTTAAATTTGCCTCCGAAAGCTTCAAATCTATTCACAAACAATTTAATATATTCAATATTAATCTTAGGAATTAATTCCATATGAATTTACAAATTTTCCGGATAAAAATCTGAAATTCATTAAAATATTCGGAAGTGGGACCCACGTCTCAAATCCCGGAAAAACTCGCGAAATCCAAACACCCGTTCCAATACGAGTTCAACCATACCAAATTTTTCTAAGTCCGATATCAAATGGACTTTTAAATCTTAATTTTTTATTTTTGGAAAGTTTTACAAAAATTCCAATTTCTTCCATCTAAATCCGAAATAAATGATGAATATAGACATGGATTTGTGAAATACAATCATTATATGATAAAGAACACTTACCCAGTTCGAAATCGTGAAAAACTCCTTTGAAATCGCCCCTAAGCCGAGTTATAATTGAGGGTTTGTGAAAAATGGGAAGAATCCCGTTTTTGATTCTGTTTTAAGTCACAGGGGTCAGGCCTTCTTCGCGTTCGCGAAGGGCCTGTCGCGTTCGCGATGTGTAGCACCCCGTGGCTTTCGCGTTCGCGAAGGTTTCCCTCCCTGGCCTTCGCGTTCGCGAGGCATAGCTCGCGTTCGCGCTGAAGGAATGATCGACCCTCCCCCAGGTGTGCCTAACACTCCGCGTTCGCGAGGAGATGGTCGCGTTTGCGAAGGGTAATGCTCCTATCTCTTCGCGTTCACGATCAAGTCTTCGCCTTCGCGAAGAAGAAAAATCTAGCTGCCCAGTTTACACTTCGCGAACGCGAAGAAGAACATGCCAGAACACCTGCTGCAGCAAAATACCAAATTTTCAAAGTCCAAAACATCCTGTAGCCTATCCGAAACTCACCCGAGCCCTCGGGGCTCCAAACCAAACATGCACACAGGTTCTAAAACATCATACGAACTTGCTCGCGCGATTGAATCGTCAAAATAACACCTAAAAATACGAATCGGACACCAAATCAAAGGAAGTTTTCAAGAAAAGTTTAAAACATATATTTTTACAACCGGACGTCCGAATCACGTCAAATCAACTCCGATTCTCACCAAATTCGGCAGACAAGTCATAAATATTATAGTGGACCTATACGGGCTCCGGAACCAAAATATGGACCCGAGGTCAATAAATCCAACATCAGTAATTTCTTAGAAATCATTAAGCTTTCAAGCTTTTAATATTTTATCAAAATTCCATATCTCGAGCTAGGGACCTCGAAATTCGATTCCGGGTATATGCCCGAGTCCCAAATAACGATATGGACCTACTGGATTTTCAAAATACTGATCCGGATCCGTTTGCTCAAAATATTGACCAAAGTCAACTTAGTTGAGTTTTAAAGCTCTATTTCCCATTTTAATCCATTTTTTCACATAAAAACTTTCCGAAAAATTGTATGGACTGCGCACGCAAGTCGAGAAATGATAAATGATACTTTTTGTGGTCTCAGAACACAAAATTACTTATTACATTTAAAGATGACATTTTGAGTCATCACATTCTCCACCTCTAAAACAAACGTCCTCGAACGGAGTTAGAAAAAGTACCTGAGCTGGAGAAAAGGTGTGGATATTTACTCCGCATGTCCGACTCGGACTCCCAGGTATATTCCTCTACCGGCTGACCTCTCCATTGCACCTGAACTGAAGGATAACTCTTTGACCTCAACTGTCGGACCTACCGGGCTAGAATAGCCACCGTCTCCTCCTTGTAAGTCAAATCTTTGTCCAATTGGAATGAGCTGAAATCTAACACATGGGATGGATCACCATGATATTTTCGAAGCATAGACACATGGAACACCGGATGAACCGCTGATAAACTAGGTGGTAATGCAAGCCTGTAGGCTACTTCACCCACCCTTTCAAGAATTTCAAAGGGTCTGATATACCTAGGGCTCAGCTTGCCCTTCTTTCCGAACCTCATTACACCTTTCATAGGTGAAACCCGAAGCAATATTCATTCTCCAACCATGAATGCAATATCACAAACTTTACGGTCGGCATAACTCTTTTGCCTAGACTGAGCTGTGCGAAGTCGATCCTGAATAATCTTGACCTTATCCAAGGCATCCTGTACCAAATTGGTACCCAACAACCGAGCCTCTCCCGGTTCAAACCAACCAACTGGCGATCGGCATCGCCTTCCGTATAATGCCTCATATGGAGCCATCTGAATGCTCGACTGGTAGCTATTATTATAAGCAAACTCCACAAGTGGTAAGAAATGATCCCAAGAACCTCCAAAGTCTATAACACAAGCGCGAAGCACATCTTCCAATATCTGAATAGTGCGCTCTGACTGTCCGTCTGTCTATGGATGAAATGTTGTACTCAACTCCATCGGCGTGCCTAACTCACACTATACAGCCCTCCAAAAATGTGAGGTAAATTGCGTACCTCGATCTGAAATAATAGACACGGGCACACCGTGAAGGCAGACAATCTTACGAATGTAAATTTCAGCTAACCTCTCTTAAGAATAGATAACTGCCACTGGAATGAAATGGGCTGACTTGGTCAACCTGTCCACAATGACCCAAACTGCGTCAAATTTTCTCTGAGTCCATGGGAGCCCAATAACAAAATCCATAGTGATACGCTCCCACTTCCACTCAGGAATTTCTAACTTCTGAAGCAAACCACCAGGTCTCTGATGCTCGTACTTAACTTGCTGACAATTCAGACACCGAGCTACATGTGCAACTATATCCTTTTTCATTCTCCTCCACCAATAATGTTGTCACAAATCTTGATACATTTTAGCGGTACCTGGATGAATAGAATACCTGGTACTATGTGCTTCTTCAAAAATTAATTCACGAAGCCCATTCACATTAGGCACACAAATACGGCCCTGCATTCGCAGAACTCCATCTTCCCCTACAGCAACCTGTTTGGCATCACCGTGCCGCACCGTGTCCTTAAGGACAAGTAAATGAGGATCATCATACTGCCTCTCTCTGATGCGCTCAAATAAAGAAGACCGGGCAGCTGTATAAGCTAGAACACGACTGGGTTCTGAAACATCTAACCTCACGAACTGATTAGCCAAAGTTTGAACATTTACAACTAATGGCCTCTCACCAACCGGAATATACGTAAGACTGCCCATACTCACAGCCTTTCTACTCAATGCATCGACCACCACATTGGCCTTTCCGGGGTGATACAAAATGGTGATATCATAGTCTTTCAACAACTCCAACCATCTTCTCTACCTCAAATTAAGATCTTTTTGTTTGAACAGATACTAAAGGCTACGATGATCAGTAAATACCTCACACGAGACACCGTAGAGGTAATGCCTCCAAATCTTCAGCGCATGAATAATGGCTTCCAATTCTAAGTTATGAATAGGATAATTCTTCTCGTGAACTTTCAACTGCCGTGACGCATATGTAATTACCTTGCCATCTTGCATTAATACTGCACCAAGCCCAATGTGAGATGCGTCACAATATACCGTATACGATCTTGAGCCTGTAGGTAATACCAATACTGGCGCCGTAGTCAAAGCGGTCTTGAGCTTCTAAAAGCTCAACTCACACTCGTCTGACCATCTGAATGGAACACCCTTCTGGGTTAGTCTGGTCAATGTGCTTTCCATAGATGAAAACCCTTCTACAAATCGACGATAATAACCTGCCAAACCCAGGAATCTCCGGATCTCTGTAATCGAAGTAGGTCTAGGCCAATTCTGAATAGCCTCAATCTTCTTAGGATCCACCTTTATGCCTTCTGCCGATACAACATGTCGCAAAAAGGCAACTGAGTCTAACCAAAACTCACATTTTAAAATTTTGGCACATAACTTATTATTCTTCAAGGTGTGAAGCACACTTCGAAGATGCTGCTCATGCTCCTCTCGACTGCTGGAGTAAATCAAGATATCATCAATGAATACAACCACAAAAGGATCCAAATAAGGCTTGAACACCCAATTCATCAAATCCATAAATGCTGCTGGAGCATTTGTCAACCCAAATGACATCACTAGGAACTCGTAATGCTCATACCGAGTCCGAAAAGCTGTCTTAGGGATATCAGATGCCCTAATCTTCAACTGATGGTAACCAAATCTCAAATCAATTTTTGAAAATACCTTGGCACCCTGAAGCTAATCAAATAAGTCATCAATTCTTAGCTGCGGATATTTGTTTTTGATAGTGGCCTTGTTCAACTGCCGATAGTCTATACACATCCGCATCGAGCCATCTTTCTTCTTTAAAAATAATACTGGTGCACCCTAGGGCGAGACACTGGGTCTAATAAATCCCTGATCAAGCAAGTCTTGTAACTGCTCTTTCAATTCTTTCAACTCTGGCGGGGCCATACGGTATGGTGGAATAGAAATGGGCTGAGTGCCCGGAGCCAAATCAATACAGAAGTCAATATCTATGTCGGGTGGCATCCCCGGCAGATCTGCAGGAAATACTTCTGAAAATTCACGAACAACTGGCACTGAGTCCATAGAAGGGACATCCGCACTGGGATCGCGAATATAAGCCAAATAGGCTAGATATCCTTTCTCTACCATACACCGAGCTTTCATATAAGAAATAACCCTGCTGGTAGAATGGCCAGGAGTTCCTTTCCACTCTAATCGAGGTAACCCCGGCATAGCTAGGGTCACTGTCTTGGCATGACAGTCGTATATAGCATGATAAGGAGACAGCCAATCCATACCCAAGATGACATCAAAATCTACCATATCAAGAAGTAGAAGATCCACACTAGTTTCAAGATTACCAATAGTAACCACACACGAACGGTAGACATGATCTACTACCACAGAGTCTCCCACCGGTGTCGATACACACATAAAAGCACTCAGAGAATCACAAGGAACAACCAAATATGAAGCAAAATATGAGGACACATAGGAATAAGTAGATCCTGGATCAAATAGAACTGAAGCATCTCTATGGCAAACTGGAATAATATCTCTGATCACAGTATCAGATGACTCGGCCTCAGGCCTAGCTGGAAAAGCATAAAATCGGGGCTGGGCCCCACCACTCTGAACTGCATCTCTAGGACGGCCTCTAACTGGCTGGCCTCTACCTCTAACGGTCTGACCTCCACCTCTAATGGCCTGACCTCCATCTCTAGTTTCCTGACCCCTACCTCTAGCTGGCTGAACAGGCGGTGAAGCAACCTGTGCCGGTATGATGGCACGAGAATCTTGCCGAGATCTGTTACTCGCCAATCTAGGGAAATACCTCCTGATGTGACCAATGTTCCCACACTCATAACACACATCCTGATGCCGTGGCTGCTGAAGCTGAAGCTGACCCAGATGGGCCGGATAACCACTGTAGTAACTCTGGAGTGGTGTTGCACTGATAGGAGCTGAATGTGCACTGAATACTGGCTGCCCAGAGTAAGGCATAATAGGATCGTGAATCCCTGAAGCACCGGGAGATACATAAAGTGCTGAATGAAACGGTCTGGCAGGATGACCCCTACCAAAATTACCCCTGACTCCAGACGAGGCACCACTGTAACCACCGAACTGACGAGGCCTCTTATCGGACCTCTGCCCTCTTTCCTGTGCAAGAACCATCTCGATCCTCCTTGCGACATTAGCAGCCGCCTGAAAAGAAATCTCACTTCCGGTCTCCTTGGCCATCTGAAGTCTGATAGGGTGAGTGAGTCCCTCAATGAACCTCTTCACTCTCTCTCCCTCCGTAGGTAGTAAAAGGAGATCATGACGGGCCAAATCCACAAAACGAGACTCATACTGAGTAACAGTCATACTGCCCTGTTGTAGACGCTCAAATTGCTTGCGGAATTCCTCTCTCAGTGTGATAGGGAGGAACTTCTCCAGAAATAGCTGAGAGAACTTCTCCCTGGTAAGTGCAGGCGATCCGACTGGTCGGGTCAATGTGTAATCTCTCCACCACCTCTTGGCGGAACCCGTCATTTGGAATACAACAAAATTAACTCCATTGGTCTCAACTATACCCATGTTTCGCAGCACCTCATGGCAGCGTTCAAGATAATCCTATGGGTCCTCAGAAGGTGTACCACTGAAGTGAACTGGAAAGAGCTTAGTGAACTTATCCAGTCTCAATAAGACCTCAAAAGACATGGCGGACCTATCACCGGTCTGTGCCACAACAACTGGCTGAACTACCCCAACTGGCGGGGCTGCTGGAGCCTGATTCTGGGGAGCCATCTGCTCCGGGACGGGAGTAGTGGGAGTTTGTGCTCCTCCCCCAGCCTGTGAGACGGCTGGTGCCACTGGAAATGTACTATTCTAGGCCACACCCTCCATAAGACTAACCAATCGGACTAGAGCGTCCTGAAGCACTAGAGTGGCTATGAATCCTTCCGGGACCTGAACTGGTCCAACTGGTACATTCTGAACTGGAACCTCCCCCTGAAGGTCCACCTGAGGTTCTACAACAGGTGCAGCTGCTCGAGCTCTAGACTGAGCTCTACCTCGGTCTCTGCCTCAGCCTCTAGCACGACCTCGGCCTCGACCTCTACCCTGGCCATAGTTACCACCGGGGGTTCTGGTCCCTCTCCATCGGTAGAGGTATTACGTGTTCCCACCATATACGAGAGAATAAGAGTAGAATGGTTCAATCATCGATGATAGAATAAAATCGCACGACGGGATAAGAAAGAAGTGATATTGTTCCTAAACTTCATAGCCTCTGAGAGATAAGTACAGAATTCTCTGTACTGATCCTTCAGATTCTACTAAGCTTGCTCGTGACTCGTGAGACCTATGTAACCTAGGGCTCTGATACCAACTGTCACGACCCGAAATTTCCACCTTCGGACCGTGATGGTGCCTAACATTTCACTTGCTAGGCAAGCCAACGTTAGAATAATATTATCCATTTTAAAATAATTTTTAAATAATTAATAACAAGGAAGAAAATGCGGAAGCAATTTTTAAATAATCCATAATAATAACGGTGTCTAAATACTATCCTAGAATTGGTTTCACAAGTGCACGAGCTTCTAGAATAAATATAAATAAAGGTCTGAATAAAATAAAGCTGTCTGGAAATAAACACACAGCTAAAGAACAATAGACGGGGACTTCAGAACCGCGGACGCCATGCAGTTATACCTCAAGTCTCCTCTGATAGCTGAAATCCGAGCAAGTCTATGGTACGCCGCTGGGACCAACTCCAAAATCTGCACAAGAAGTGCAGAGTGTAGTATCAGTACAACCGACCCCATATACTGGTAAGTGCTGAGCCTAACCTCGACGAAATAATAACGAGGCTAAGGCGGTTCACTTACATTAACCTGTACGCAATATTAGTAACAACAACAATAATAGAAATAAATCAGGTAATTCATTTATAATAATTGAAGGCAACCCAGCAGTCATAACCAATTATCATTTCCATTATTTCTGTTGCAACTTGCAACGTGCAACCCGCTCTCACAATATATATCCACATTTAGTTCTGTTGCGGCGTGCAACCCGCTCCTCCAACATATTCATTTTAATCAAGTCTGTTGCGGCGTGCAACCCGATCCTCCAATATTGACTTTTAATAAGTCTGTTGCGGCGTGCAACCCGATCCTCCAATATTAATTTTTAATAAGTCTATTGCGGCGTGCAACCCGATCCTCCAATATTGACTTTTAATAAGTCTGTTGCGGCGTGCAACCCGATCCTCCAATATTGACTTTTAATAAGTCTGTTGCGGCGTGCAACCCGATCCTCCAATATTGACTTTTAATAAGTCTGTTGCGGCATGCAACCCGATCCTCCAATATTGACGCGTGCAACCCGATCCTCTAATATTGACTTTTAATAAGTCTGTTGCGGCGTGCAACCCGATCCTCCAATATAGACTTTTAATAAGTTGTTTGCGGCGTGCAACCCGATCCTCCAATATATTCATTATAATCAATCATGTTGCGGCGTGCAACTCGCTCCTCCAACATTTTCATTTACCAATTCTTATAGAAGAAATTTTCTCAATAAATGTAACAATTAATATAAAATTACGAGACAACAAGCATACAATAATTATGGTTTAATTATGAAGCAAACAATGACAAATAGCAAATTATTATGGAAATCAGGGAGCAAATAGGCCGTTTAATATTTATTATGCTAAATGTCAAATAACAATTAAGGCACATAATTCAAATAGCATGTAACAATTAATGCAGGAATTCAAGAATTTATATTTGCAAAGAATAAGAGAGAAACAATTATTATAATAATTAATTTATGATTTTTCAAGTAAGCAGGCAAACAATTAATTTGACGACATATAGACACTCGTCACCTCGCCTATACGTCGTTTACATGCAATTCACATAACAAACAATTTAAGAGTTCTATTCCCTCAAGTCAAGGTTAACCTCGACACTTACCTCGCTTTGCAAATTTCAATCGATTATTCAACCACAACTTTTCCTTTTAAATTTGCCTCCGAAAGCTTCAAATCTATTCACAAACAATTTAATATATTCAATATTAATCATAGGAATTAATTCCATATGAATTTACAAATTTTCCGGATAAAAATCTAAAATTCATTAAAATATTCGGAAGTGGGACCCACATCTCAAATTCCGGAAAAACTTGCCAAAATCCAAACACCCGTTCCGTACGAGTTCAACCATACCAAATTTTTCTAATTCCGATATCAAATGGACTTTCAAATCTTAATTTTTTATTTTTGGAAAGTTTTACAAAAATTCTAATTTCTTCCATCTAAATCCGAAATAAATGATGAATATAGACATGGATTTGTGAAATACAATCACTATATGATAAAGAACACTTACCCAGTTCGAAATCATGAAAAACTCCTTTGAAATCGGCCCTAAGCCGAGTTTATAATTGAGGGTTTGTGAAAAATGAGAAAAATCCCATTTTTGATTCTGTTTTAAGTCACAGGGGTCAAGCCTTCTTCGCGTTCGCGAAGGGCCTATCGCGTTCGCGATGAGTAGCAACCCGTGGCTTTCGCGTTCGCGAGTCCTCCTTTGCGTTCGCGAAGGTTTCCCTCCCTGGCCTTCGCGTTCGCGAGGCATAGCTCGCGTTCGCGCTGAAGGAATGATCGACCCTCCCCCAAGTATGCCTAACACTACGCGTTCGCGAGGAGATGGTCGTGTTCACGAAGTGTAATGCCCCTATCGCTTCGCATTCGCGAAGAAGAAAAATCTAGCTGCCCAGTTTACTCTTCGCGTTCGCGAGAGTACCTTCACGAACGTGAAGAAGAACATGCCAGAACACCTGCTGCAGCAAAATACCAGATTTTCAAAGTCCAAAACATCCCGTAGCCTATCCGAAACTCACCCGAGCCCTCGGGGCTCCAAACCAAACATGCACATAGGTTCTAAAATATCATACAAACTTGCTCGCGTGATCGAATCGCCAAAATAACACCTAGACCTATGAATCGGACACGAAATCAAAGAAAGTTTTCAAGAAAACTTTAAAACTTATATTTTTATAATCGGACGTCCAAATCACGTCAAATCAACTCCGATTCTCACCAAATTCGGCAGACAAGTCATAAATATTATAGTGGACCTATACCGGGCTCCGGAACTAAAATACGGATCCGAGGTCAATAAATCCAACATCAGTAATTTCTTAGAAATCATTAAGCTTTCAAGCTTTTAATTTTTCATCAAAATTCCATATCTCGAGTTAGAGACTTTGGAATTCGATTCCGGGCATACGCCCAAGTCCCAAATCACGATACGGACCTACCAAAATTTTCAAAATACTGATCTGAATCCGTTTGCTCAAAATGTTGACCAAAGACAACTTAGTTGAGTTTTAAAGCTCTATTTCACATTTTAATCCATTTTTCACATAAAAACTTTCCGAAAAATTGTACGGACTGCGCACGCAAGTCGAGGAATGATAAATGGTGCTTTTTAAGGTCTCAGAACACAAAATTACTTATTACATTTAAAGATGACATTTTGGGTCATCACACCTATGAACCTAGAGCTCTGATACCAACTTGTCACGACCCCAAATTCCTTCCTTAAGATGTCGTGATGGCACATAGTCTCTAAGACTAGGTAAGCCTATCAATGCGGAATAAAAATAGAAATCTGAAAATTTAAATAATTGCAACTCCCAAAACCTGGTAGAAATAAGTCACAAGCTTCTAAGAATTTTATTCTCAATGTCTCTCTATATATCAAGGTCTAAAGAAAATAAGAAAGCAATATAATAATGATAGAAGGGGACTCCGGAGTCTGCGGACACTGGCAGATATACCTCGAAGTATCCGTGTACAGGTAACTCACTGATGTCGGGGATGGTAAGGGTACCTGGATCTGCACAAAAATATGTGCAGGAGCGTAGTATGAGTACACCTCAACGGTACCCAGTAAGTGCCAAGCCTAACCTCGGTAGAGTAGTGACGAGGTCAGGTCAGGCCCAACTGGAAAATAATAATTGCATGGTAAAATATTTAATAATATAATAAAATAAAATGACAATAGAAATGAATCAAGTAGAATGTCACCATTTAATTACACAAAATAATGGCAAATAATATTTCGTGGAATCAAAACAGAATTCCTTTCAACTTTAAGAAAATTACAACAAATAATCAAAGGCAACTACGGCCATAAATCAATATCAACAAGGGCACTCCCAAGATACCGCCTCGTAATCTCAAATCATAAATAAATTCGCAATATCTCATTTCATTATCTCACCGCGGGAGCCTTTACAATTTATTTTAAAGAAAATATTTTTTTCGAAAGTGCATACCGTGTTTTAGCTATCCTTATCACACCATATTACTTCTAGTAGTTTCTCCTACTAGCCACGCGTATCAAGCCACCCTTATCTCACCGCATGCATTTCAATACCCAGACCTTATACCACTGCATGCGTATCAACATCACAATATATCACAATTTGTACCTCAAGTGCTCAAATAATTTAACTTGCCAAAATATTTCAACAACAATATTTTTCACAATAAAGAGCTCACGGCTCATGCCAACATAAATCATCAATAATATTTTTCCACAATAAAGAGCTCACGGCTCTATCACAATAAGTACAAAAATCTTACAAAAATATTCAGGAATAAATAATTCAGCAAAATAATATTTCAAAATCTTTAATACGTTGCTTCAATACCAAATTTAAAAATGTCAAATACTTCATATTAATAATATTTAATTTAAAAAAATCAACTTCAAATAATGCACATAATAAGTTTCAACTAAACAGGTAAAATAATTAGCAGGAAAAGGTCAAGCAACTTTAAAATATAAATATTAAATCAATGATGAAGAATATATCAGAATAAAATAGTTTAATTAATGCACAACAATGATCTACACAATTTAAAAATATAATCTTTCACATTTAGCTTGTGTACACACTCGTCACCTCGTGTACACGACTTTCAACACATTATAATTTATTACTTCAATACCAATCCTAGGAAAGATTTTCCCCACAAAGGGTTAGACAAGTCACTTACCTCGACTTGCTCCAATTTAACCAAGTAGTAAGCTTTTATCTCAATTTTTCGACTCTGATAGACTCGAATCTAGTCATAATTAATTTGATACAGTCAACAAAAATTATATGAATCAATTTCATAAGAAAATACTATATTTTTCAAAACAAATCCGAAATTAGCTCAAAAATCGCTCGTGGGATCCACGTTTCGGAATCCGGCGAAACTCACAAAATCTGACAATCCATTCAATTACGAGTCCAACCATACCAGTTTCACTCAAATCCGACTCCGAATCGACACCGAAATCTCAAAAAGTCGTTTCTATGAGATTTCTAAATGTTTCTCAAAATTTCAATCTCAAAGCACTAATTAAATGGTGAAAACAATTATATATTCGTGTATATTGACCAAATCCGAGTTAGAATCACTTGCCCTAATGTTTTTCCTTGAAAATATATCAAAATCGCCACTTCTCAAGCTCCAATTCGTCAAAAATGGCAAATGGGACGAAGTCCCCTATTTTATAACTTACAGATCTGTCCAGGCTGCCTTCGATCCTGGACATCGATCATGCATCTCGATCATGTACCTTGTTCAAGGCCCTCGGTCTTGGACCTCGGTCATGTACCCCGATTTGACAGATAAAGGAAAAACCAGATCAGCCAAAAAAAAAACCCAGCAAACTTAACTTCAGCAGTCTCCCAACTTCAATTCTTGATCCGTTAACCATCCGAAACTCACCCGAGGACCTCGGGGCCTCAACCAAATACACGAACAAATCCTAAAATATCATACGAACTTATCTGAAACCTCAAATCACATCAAACAATGCTAAAATCACAAATCACACCCCAATTCAAGCTTAATGAAACTTAAGAATTTCTAGCTTCTACATTCGATGTCGAAACCTATCAAATCAAGTCCGATTGACCTCAAATTTTGCACACAAGTCATAAATGACATAACGGAGCTATAAAAATTTTTGGAACTGGATTTCGACCCCGATATCAAAAAGTCAACTCCCCGGTTAAACTTCCAAACTTAATTTCATATTTTAGCCATTTCAAGCCTAATTTTACTACGGACTTCAAAATAAAATTTCGATCACGCTCCTAAGTCCAAAATCACCATACAGAGTTGTTGGAATCATCAAAATTCTTTTTCGGGGTCGTTTGCACATAATTCGACATCCGATCACTATTTGACTTAAGCTTTTAAAACCTTTAATTTTTCATCAAAATTTCATATATCGGGGTAAGGACCTCAAAATTTGATTCGGGCATACGTCCAAATCCCAAATCACGATACGGACCTACCGAAACTGTCAAAACACTGATTCGAGTCCGTTTGCTCAAAATGTTGACCAAAGTCAACTCAGTTGACTTTTAAAGCTCTAATTCACATTTTAATCCATTTTTCACATAAAAAATTTCCGAAAAAATTTACGGACTGCGCACGCAAGTCGATTAATAATAAATAGTATTTTTCAAGGTTTTAGAACACATAATTAATTATTAACTTTAAAGATGACATTTTGGGTCATCACATGCAATCTTTGTGACCTAACATCCACGCAAGCTGCCTAGTGTCAGGTTTAACAACTGGCCATTGCCTCTCGCCGCCGCCCCAAGCCTCTCCTAATACTTCCATTGCGAATGAAGTAATTTGTGAATCAAGTTTGCGGGACTTTAATTTATAGTTAGGTTTTTCTTTTTCTTGATACCCCTATATATTATATTTTTTGTACAAAAATGTTACATGTATATTAATTGCTTGAAGGGTAAAACGATAGAAATCATTTAATGGAAGCTATTTTTTTAAGAACAAAATTGTCACTCAAAATTTAAAGGATATTTCTGTAAATCAACTTTGAAGGTAGAATCTTTCTACTTTTAATATGACTAATCTCTCTACACGTGGGTTGCACGTGATTTCCATATCATTTTATATACTAAAAATTAGTTAATGCATATATATTTGAAAATATTTTATTTTATTTAATAACAAATTATAAATTGAAATGTACCAAAAGCTGGCACTCTCGTGTAACTTTAAGATCTTTTATGAATAAAGTAAAAAAAAAAAAAAACATACTCACCGGCCAACTCTATTTCTGTTCTTCTATCCATTTGTGATATTTTCGTATTCTTTATTCATACTAATATGAATTGGCTTGGCATAATTGCCTTCTCAAGATTGATTGCTCTTTTCTCACTTCAATTTACTCTATTCGTATTTTGGATCCAAAGATTGAATTCACGTTTTTCTTATACATACAACACTTATTTATCCCAACCTTCCACACATAACGGTGTCTGATTACACACATAAGCAGAAAGAACTATGATTGTAATCCAATAGAAATAAAGAGAGTAAAAATATCGAAAAAAGGAGTTAAAACCATTTCGCAAAAAGAAGAAAACAATAAGGAAAGTGAAAATGTCCAAAAATATTTAATTCAACAGGTGTCTCAAAACTTATATGGAAAAAAAAAGAAGAAGTTGTGTTTCTCTTGCATGCTCATAACTCATAAGGAATCATGAACTTAGTCTTCTTAAACATTTTCAAATTGGTTTTGGTTCATTCATATCAAAAATTGAACTATACAAACACTTGAGTTTCTCTGATATGAATCCATCTTTTTCTGCACATAAGATACATCTACTCCAACCATTCCAAACAGGTGCTTCTATAGTTTCATCAGTCTTCTATTTGATAATTTTCAACCATGGGCATTTGTTATACGATCCAATGAGTTATACATATCCATGCTCTAGGAACTTCTACAAGTTCCAATTTATCTTCCATTCACGTCCTTTTATTTTCTCATTAACTTCTATTCAACAAAAAGTTGTTTAGAAGTAACACGCAAAAAGAGTGGACATTGAGAAGGGCTATGCTATCATTCATCTCGGCAAATTGAATTTACATAAATAAAAGTTGCATCAGACGTTTCTTATCAATTAAAGGAAGAACGTATTCATTATGTATTAAATCCTTAGAAGAGATCAGATAAGGCTTTTTTTTAATAGTTAAGCCAACTGTTAGAATATGCCTTCTATTTAAACATAACTATTGCAAAGTAATTTGAAGCAACACAACTCTTCAAGAAGAGACACTTTCAATTATATCAGTTTTTTTCTCTTTTTAAAAAAAATATTAATTCTAATATATTTTATTATTGAATAATTCTTATTAGGATAAGTAGGATATTTAGATTATTTAGAAGGGTATTTAGGTAATTCAACTTTTAACTTTTGGGGTCCTACTTTTAACGTACTAGTTTCTATCCATGTGCGTTGCACGTTAATAATGACACATAATAATTTAGTAAATTATTTATATGAAAGAACAATAAATTTAATTAAGAATATATATATATATATACACACACACACACACATACACAACCACATATATATATATATATATACACACACACACACACACGCACACACCACCACCACCACCACCACCAACAACAATAACAACAATCATTTAAATGCCGATAAATGCCATTATATCATAGTGCATGAACTCAAAATGATTGGACATCGCATGAACATAGAAATTAATTAGTTTAGTTAGATAACATTACTATGTAGTTATTGTTTAGAAATGTGCAATATGATAATATCTTACCTGAGACTTGTTTGTACACAATTTTTTTTTTAATTTTTTTTTTGTATGATCCCTTTGGATGCTTTGGTTGCTCTGTCATGATGACCAAAACTCTTCTTGTCGACATTGATATCTCTCTTGGAAGTGCAACATATAGCCCTCTTGCGAAAAAATATGTTGCGGTAATTAAATACAGTCCAACGTTTGAGATTATATTGTTTGTCCTTGTGTTTTGTTTATTGTCATTGCAAAATATAAGTGTACTAAAAATTATTTTTGGATAAATTTAAAAGGATATCCTTCATTTTTTTATTACGAAAGTTGAATTTTGGGATAAACACATATATATTTGGAGGCACATTAACTTATAAGGATTCCTATGCATGTATAATGTTATTGTCAAAATATCTGCATACCATCCTTCTATCATTACATAATCCATTTGATGGATCTAAATTTCTCAAAAGCAAGATGGACACATTTTTAACTTTGCGTAGCATATACATGCATGACACTAATATACATAAGCAAAAAGTGAAATTCACAGCGTATTAACGATAGAAAGTATCTTCAACGGTCACCACTAATATTACCATTGGGCTTGATGACCAATGAACAAATATGTTATATGTTCAACACAAACAACATCTATTTCAAGTATAGAATTATTTTTTTATTATCTAATGCAGTAAATTTACTTAATTAAAAGAAAAAAATTAGATATTTTTCTTCAGCGATCAACTTGTAGAGAAATCCAAACCAGAACTATTGATGATTCTACATTAGAATAATTTTTAATCAATTTTTCTTCCTTACCAATTTCTTATTTTCCCCACCTTCCTCACATTTTGCCCGACCCTATGCCACTCTCGTCACCCCAATTTCACACACCACAAATATTGTACATCATAAAATCATAAAATCACAAACACCATTTTTCCCTTAAGCCTATCGTCATATTATACTATGACCATACCTTAACGTTAAATATTTTCTCCAAATAAATTCTGTTGTGTAACGATGGAGCATCAACACCACTGTCAAACAACAAAATCCTTTCTCTCATTCTATTATTCTCAACATTCACTATCAATAAAATCAAATTTAAGGAGCTATATATAATTTAGGTATCTTTAATATTTATTTTTAACCCTTAATATTGGACTCTTCAAATTTATTAAAAATAATTACTTAAGAAATATCCGAGAAGTAACTTTACATATTTCTTTATATTAGGTAAAGTTCTGAATATTATAGTATATCCAATTGAAACAATAATTTTATGTTGGGGGGGGGAGGGGGGGAGGGGGGGGGGGATTTAATTTGCAACGAAAAGGATAATCAAAATTGAAAATAAAATTCAGTGCACTAAATATTTATTATTTTGCTAAAATTCTTAACTACTAGTTGCATTACAAAAATTGAGAACGTGTTGCTTTCCTATTAAAATTGAGAATTGTCCAACCAACCATCTACTCTTATTTCCCTCCGGTTAATTAAATCCTATTACAACTGTTTATCCTAATATATTGGTTTACTTTATGGAAGTTTTTGACTCCTCAATAAGTTCTCAAACTAAGTTGGGGATAGAGTTCAAATCGAAAAGGAAAAGCATATCAAGTTGTTCAAATTAGTATGAGTACATATGATCCGAAAAGATGTATGTTTGCATATGGTCGAATAAGATGTCCCAAGAGCAATAGGATTACTTTATCCTAATCGGAAAAGAATTTCATCAATAAGTTCTCAAACTAAGTTGGGGATAGAGTTCAAATCGAAAAGGAAAAGCAGATCAAGTTGTTCAAATTAGTATGAGTACTGTCATGGGCGGCTTTCCAGCCATGCCCCATGACCCCTTGGATGCGCCCCGTGGCGTCCTGGCCAGCCTCCCAACGCCTGTCGCCACGGTCGGCCCCGTGGTCTCGGCAGCTCCAAGTGACAAGCGCGCATGTGCCTCTGTCGCCCCACCGATAGCCATCGCCAGCGCCCAGCCACAGGCAAAAGCCAACAGCGCCGCGCGCGCAGACCCTGATGCTAAAGACAAAGTTGCTGCCAACGGACTTGCTGCTGCTTTGTAGAAGACTAAGTCCTTTTCATTGTAAATATAGAGTAGTTTTGCTGCATTTTCTTTAAGTGTGATTTTCCAGCTTTCATAGGTCTAGTCATGTAACTTTGGTTTATTTTTTTAAGCATTATTAAGGGGGACCAAGCAATCAAAACTTTCAAGCAAGCAAACAATTCTCTGTACTGGTGTCTCTCCCCCCCGACACCGTCTTGTTTTCTGTAATAGCTTTCATTCAATGCAATCAAGCTTTCTTTCATTCTCAATTCTCTTTTCTGCTCTCTTTCAATTGCTCATGACATTGGTTTTCCCGTACGGCACTGACAATCTAGTCTAGCGTACGGAGGGGACCTCAGTTGGCGGACAGCAACCGTACTGACATCGGTTGCCTAGCCTTACGTCGCCCTTCCAAGGAACTTCAGGAAGGCGCCGCGTAACAGTTGGTATCAGAGCCTAGGCTCGACATCGGACGAGGGATCACATTGCAATTACCACCATTTCTGACCATGGTGAATTATGGGGATCGCATCGCGACCCTTGAGGGAACGGTTGACGCATTACGGCCCATCGTGGAAATGGTGCCCGATCTAAAGACCAGCCTAGTGCAAAGGTTGGACGACCTGGACCGCAGACTCATCCAGGCCGAAGTTGACATAGAAAACATCAGCCGCGACTCTAAAAGAGACCGGCAAACAGCAGCCACAGAGGCAGCTGAAATTTTTGGTAAATTTGAGGTCCTCCAGCAGGAGCGTGCCGAGGATTTAGCCAACAGGGAACAAGAGGCAGACAGGGTGACTGCCATGCAACAAACCATAGACAACTTGACAGGCCAGCTCAATGTTGTCAATGCTGCTTTACAAGGCCTACTTCGAGGAGGCGGAAACCAATTTGGGGGTGGTGTGAACCTCGCCCCCATGGCACAAAAGCTAAAAATTCCTGAGCCAAAGCCATACAGTGGAGCTCGGAATGCCAAAGAAGTGGAAAATTTTATTTTCGACATCGAGCAATACTTCGATGCCGTGGGAAACCTAGAAGAAGCTAAGAAGGTAGCAACTGCTGCCATGTATCTTCAGGGTGATGCCAAACTCTGGTGGCGGGTGAAGTACGAAGCCATCAAGGCAGGTGAAGATGCCCTAGAGACATGGGCGGAACTGAAGGCAGCCATACGCCTACAGTTCTTCCCCAAAAATGTTGAGTACAATGCCAGGAGAAAGTTGCGGGAACTCCGCCAGACCAAATCAGTGCGAGATTACGTGCGGGAATTCTCCGCGCTCATGCTGAACATCCGTGACATGGGGGGACAAAGACAAACTCTTCACCTTCCTGGAAGGGTTGAAACCTTATGCCCGGATGGAGTTGCAGAGACAAAGGGTAGACACGTTGCCTAAGGCAATCCAAGCAGTAGAGTGCCTTGGGGATTACCAAGTGGAGGCCCGGAAGGATAGGCCTCAACAGCCTGTCCGAGGAGGATACAAAGGGGGCCAACCAAACACTAGTGGCCCTAGCAGAAGTGGAGGAGACCGGAGTGCACCCAAATCCAAGGCTCCCTCTTCCGGCAGTACTAGTGCTGCATCTAACAACAATGATCGGGGGAGGAAGCCCCCCTCAGGATGTCGCCATTGCGGTGGACCACATTGGAATAATGAATGTCCACATGCACAGATGAACGCCCATCAAGCTTTTGAGGATGGGACGGATGATGACGCCGATGATGCGGACCAGACCGAGCCAGTAGGTGCATTCAATGCAATTGTTGGCTCCATTTCTGAGCCCATAGCGGGAACCAGTGCCGGTATCCGCAAGAAGAAGGACCCCTGTCCAATTGCCAGGAAAGAAAATAAGAAGGCGAATTTGAGGACTCCTCCTCATCAAGAGAGGACCCTAATGTTCGTTGACATGAAGGTAAATGGCAAGCCCATTCGGGCAATGATAGACACGGGTGCCACCCACAACTACTTAGCCTCGACTCAGGTGGAGCGTCTTGGACTAGTTGTAGGAAAGGGCAAAGGTCGTGTGAAGGCTATCAACTCACCACCTCAACCAGTGGGTGGAATAGCCAAAGAAGTACCAGTGAAGCTTGGCCCTTATGAAGGAAAGTTCAACCTGCGCGTAGTGATCATAGATGACTTTGAGTTAATCGTGGGGTTGGAATTCCTGAGGCAGACCAATACCCTGCCCGCACCGTATGCAGACATGCTACTGATGATGGGGGCAAATGGGGCCAAGCCCTGCATTATTCCGTGCATTCCCATGAAGATGGCAGCCGAGAACATCTCGGCCTTGCAGTTGAAGAAGGGGGTAAAAAGACATGAACCCACGTTCCTGGCTACCCTCTGCATGGAAGATATAGAACGCTCCTCGGGTCCCATTCCTGCACCCGTGAAGGAGTTACTTCTGGAATTTGAAGACATCATGCCACAAGACATGCCAAAGCGTCTTCCGCCTAGGCGAACTGTGGACCATGAGATTGAGTTGGTGCCGGGTGCGAAGCCACCTGCCCGGGCGCCATACAGAATGTCACAACCCGAACTCGCCGAGCTTCGGAGACAATTGACGGAAATGCTAGACACAGGGATCATTGTGCCCTCCAAGTCCCCATACAGGTCCCCTGTGCTATTCCAAAAGAAACATGATGGTAGTTTACGACTCTGCGTGGATTACCGGGCTCTAAACAAAATCACCGTGAAAAACAAGTACCCTATTCCGCTAATGGCAGACTTGTTTGATAGACTGGGTGGTGCAACGGTATTCACCAAAATAGACCTGAGGACAGGTTATTGGCAAGTTCGGATTGCAGATGGTGATGAGCACAAGATGACCTGTGTGACAAGATATGGGTCGTACGACTTCCTGGTTATGCCCTTTGGCTTGACTAACGCGCCAGCCATATTTTGCACCTTGATGAACCAAGTCTTCCGAGAATACATTGATGAATTCGTCGTGGTTTATTTGGATGACATTGTGGTATATAGCCAGACACTAGAAGAACACCTGGAGCATTTGCGGAAGGTCCTAGCCCGATTGCGGGAGCACGAATTATATGCGAAGCTATCCAAGTGCTCCTTTGCTCAGAAACAAATTGACTTCCTCGGACATGTCATCGAGGAAGGGAGGATCAAGATGGACCAGCAGAAGATTCAGGCCATTACAGAATGGCCGCCTCCTAAGGATATACATGCCTTGAGGTCGTTCCTTGGCCTATGCAACTTCTATCGGCGGTTTGTGAAAAGTTACTCCCTCATTGCAGTGCCGCTGACAGAACTTCTCAAGAAGGCCACCCCGTGGGATTGGGGCCCCAAGCGGGCAGAGGCCTTCGACGCATTGAAGATGGCTATGTCTAGTAGCCCAGTCTTGGCCCTCCCTGACTTGGCCAAGCCATTCGAAGTGCAAACGGATGCCTCCGACTATGCACTTGGTGGAGTATTGCTACAAGAAGGGCATCCCGTAGCGTACGAGAGCCGGAAACTGAAGGATGCAGAGCGACGCTATGCCGCCCATGAGAAAGAATTATTGGCTGTCGTTCATTGCTTACGCCTTTGGAGGCATTATCTACTGGGAGCCCCATTCGTGGTCAAGACAGACAACACAGCCGTTAGCCATTTCATGACCCAGCCAAAGCTGAATGGACGACAGGCTAGGTGGCAGGAACTCCTAGCGGAATTTCACTTCAACCTGGAGTACCGAAGTGGAAAGACCAATCATGTTGCTGATGCACTCAGTCGGAGAGCTGATCTAGCATCGATGTGTGTACTCGCCGCCCTAAAGGGAAGCGAAGTAACCACCACCATAAAAGACCAGATACAGGATCTACTCATCAAGGATCCTGCTGCACAGTATTTGGTTGATTTGGTAGGACAGGGCAAGACTCGCCAGTTCTACACCGAAGATGGGTTCCTGAAGGTGAAAGGGAACCGACTTTATGTTCCTAAAGGAGGAGATCTGCGACGGACTCTTCTTGCAGAATGCCACGATACTTTGTGGGCCGGTCATCCCGGCGAGGAACGCACCATGGCATTACTTCGCCGTGCATATTATTGGCCTCAAATGGTCGATGACGTCGCTCAGTATGTGAAGACTTGTCTAGTATGCCAAAAAGATAAGTCAGACCGCTTGACGCAGGCAGGGCTCTTGGAACCACTAGCTGTACCAAAAAGACCTTGGGAAAGCGTTTCCCTGGACTTCATCACCGGATTGCCCAAGGTCGGAGATCTCACAACTATCTTGGTTGTGGTGGATCGGTTTTCCAAGTATGCTACCTTTATAGCAGCCCCACAATATATATCAGCAGAAGATACAGCTCGACTATTCTTCTCTCATGTCGTCAAATATTGGGGCTTACCTAAAGACATTGTTAGTGATCGCGACTCACGCTTCACTAGCAATTTTTGGACCCAACTCTTTAAGTGCCTCGGGTCAAAATTGAGTCATAGCTCAAGTTTTCATCCGCAATCTGATGGCCAGACGGAGCGATTCAATGGCATGCTAGAGGAATATCTCCGGCACTTTGTGACCGGGTCGCAGAAGAATTGGGTGAAGCTTCTGGATGCTGCTCAACTGTGTTTTAATTCTCAAAAGAGCTCAAGTACCAACAAAAGTGCTTTTGAAATTGTTACCGGACAGCAACCGCTACTCCCACACACAGTGAACGCACCAAACATGTCAAAATCTCCTCGGGCTGCTAGCTTCTCAAAAGAATGGAAGCAAAATTTGGAGATAGTGCGGAGCTATCTTGTCAAAGCCCAAAAGCGGATGAAGAGGCATGCTGATCAGAATCGCCGCTTTGTGGAATACCAGGTGGGAGACAAAGTGATGGTCAAAATCCCAAAGCGGTACTTGTTTGCAGGGGTCCATGACCCTCGCCTATTGCAAAAATATATTGGACCCTTGTCCATTGAAAGGCGCATTGGGAAAGTTGCATACCGGGTGGATACCCCAGCTTGGTGGAAAATCCATCCTGTTTTCCATGTCAGTCTCCTGAAACCTTTTCGGGAAGATATGGAGGATCCTTCACGAAGCCAACTCACAATACCAAGTATTCGAGGCCCCAATTCAACCGGGAAAAGGCGTGCTGAAGCTATTCTTGATGATCGAGTGATTCACGCCTCAAGAAAAGATCACCAGGAGTTCTTGGTGAAATGGCAGGGATGTGATGCAGAGGAGAATACTTGGGAGAGGGGAACAAACCTCAAAGCCTACAAGAGCCTGATTGATGATTACCTTGCAAGGAAGGCGCCGAGGACGTCGCCAACTCAGGTGGGGGAGAATGTCATGGGCGGCTTTCCAGCCATGCCCCATGATCCCTTGGACGCGCCCCGTGGCGTCCTGGCCAGCCTCCCAACGCCCGTCGCCACGGTCGGCCCCGTGGTCTCGGCAGCTCCAAGTGACAAGCGCGCATGTGCTTCTGTCGCCCCACCGATAGCCATCGCCAGCGCCCAGCCACAGGCAAAAGCCAACAGCGCCGCGCGCGCAGACCCTGATGCTAAAGACAAAGTTGCTGCCAACGGACTTGCTGCTGCTTTGTAGAAGACTAAGTCCTTTTCATTGTAAATATAGAGTAGTTTTGCTGCATTTTCTTTAAGTGTGATTTTCCAGCTTTCATAGGTCTAGTCATGTAACTTTGGTTTATTTTTTTTAAGCATTATTAAGGGGGACCAAGCAATCAAAACTTTCAAGCAAGCAAACAATTCTCTGTACTGGTGTCTCTCCCCCCCCGACACCGTCTTGTTTTATTTTCTGTAATAGCTTTCATTCAATGCAATCAAGCTTTCTTTCATTCTCAATTCTCTTTTCTGTTCTCTTTCAATTGCTCATGACATTGGTTTTTCCGTACGGTACTGACAATCTAGTCTAGCGTACAGAGGGAACCTCAGTTGGCGGACAGCAACCGTACTGACATCGGTTGCCTAGCCTTACGTCGCCCTTCCAAGGAACTTCAGAAAGGCGCCGCGTAACAGTACATATGATCCGAAAAGATGTATGTTTGCATATGGTCGAATAAGATGTCCCAAGAGCAATAGGATAACTTTATCCTAATCGGAAAAAAAAAATTCAGTCTTGGATAATTTACGATTACATCCTTAAATTATATAAATACTTAAGGGCATAAAAGTCGATCAAAGTTTCAGGGATATTTTAGTCTTAATCGGAAAAGAATTTCAGTTTTGGATAATTTACGATTACATCCTTAAATTATATAAATACTTAAAGGCATAAAAGTCGATCAACGTTTTGGGGATATTTTAGTCGTTTAACATTTAGTATAAAATATTTATATTTTTAGAATAATATAGATAAATATAGATATAGATAGATAGATATGATATGATGTTTTTTTAAAAGTGGTTTTCATTTTCTCGAATGTTCAAATGATGTCAGAAAAATCATCTGGGAAGCTGAAAGGATAAATTGTTCTATGGTCGCCACTAAAAATGAAAAACATCGCCAAGTCAGCATGGTAGGACACCTGTTTCTAATGGAGACTTACAATGCCGACCTTGTCACCATCTAAAATCTCACTTGTTGTGATGGCGCCTATCTTAATATTAGGCAAGACGACAATCTCAATAAACCACCATATTTTTGAAGTTTGAAAAACATAATATTTAAATTCAGCGGAAAATCACTCACAAATACAAATATAAACACTCCCAAAACCCGGTGTCACTGAGTACTTGAGCATCTAATATGAATACAAAGTCTGACTGATAAAACACTATCTGAAAGTATAGAATAGTACAATAATTGATGGAAATAAAGTCAAGGTCAGCGGACTCCAGGCAGCTACCTTGATAGTCTCCAACTGATAGCACTCTGATATCTAGCAGTCGCCGTATCCGTAAGCACCTGGATCTGCACACGAGGTGCAGAGTGTAGTATGAGTTCAACCAACTCAATAAGTAACAAGACTAACCTCTGGGCTGAAAGTAGTGACGAGCTCCGTAGGTACAGTCCAGTATAAATAATGATACAGAAATATAGGCATGCTTTCAAGTTCAACAGTTAAACTCAGTACAAGTGAAATAGATCAATACTGCATGATATGAGAAATATGTCATCTCAGTGGAAAGACCTCATGTAATACTGGTCACAAATCATTCGGTCACTCGTTACTATTTATGGCCAATACAGCCCAGGGATATTCCATCCCGTATATATATACACATCGACTGTCAGTCAGTCACTCAGTACCGTAGAAGGCCAATCCATCCCTGGGGTAATTTATTCCCCAAATATAAATGATACGGACAAGATCCATGTCCAGGAAAAATCTATCCCTCAATATAAATGCTTCGGGCAAGATCCACGCCTAGGAAAGATCCATCCCTCAATATAAATGCTTCGGACAAGATCCATGCCTAGGAAAGATCCATACCTCAATATAAATGCTTCGGGCAAGATCCATGCCTAGGAAAGATCCATCCCTCAATATAAATGCTTCGGACAAGATCCATGCCTAGGGAAGATCCATCCCTCAATATAAATGCTTCGGACAAGATCCATGCCTAGAAAAGATCCATCCCTCAATATAAATGCTTCGGGCAAGATCCATGCCTAGGAAAGATCCATCTCTCAATATAAATGCTTCGGACAAGATCCATGCCTAGGGAAGATTCATTCCTCAATATATATATATATATATATATGGCAAGATCTATGCCCAGGGAAATATATATATATATGGCAAGATCCATGCCCAGGGAAGATCCAAGATCCATCCCAGATATATGTATATCAACTACCCTCACTGGGGGTGTGTACAGACTCCAGAGAGGCTCCTTCAGCCCAAGCGCTATATAAAGCCGATATGGCCTACTGCGGCGTGCAATCCGATCCCATAATAATAATAATGCCTACAAGCCCTGCTGCAGGCGTGTAACGGCCCGACCGGTCATTTTGAGTATTATAACCCCGTTCCCCCATTTAATGCTCAATTTATGCCTTACAGTTGATTTATAACTTATCGGGTTAGTTGGTTCGGATCCGGAAAGATTTCGGAATGAAACGAGACACTTAGTCTCATAATTGAAAATTTAAGTTAAAATAGTGATCGGATATTGACTTATGTGTAAACGACCCCGGAATGAAGTTTTGATGATTCCAGTAGCTCTGTATGGTGATTTTGGACTTAGGAGCGTGTTCGGAAAATTATTTGGAGGTCCGTAGTAGAATTGGGCTTGAAATGGCGAAAGTTGAATTTTTGGAAAGTTTAACCGGGGGGTTGACTTTTTGATATTGGGGTCGGAATCTGATTCCGGATATTGAAATAGGTCCGTTATGTCATTTATGACTTGTGTACAAAATTTGAGGTCAATCGGACTTGTTTCGATAGGTTTCAGCATCGGAGGAAGAAGTTAGAAATTTCATAATAGAATAAAGTCAAGTGATTCGCACAAGACTTAACTTCAAATGATCATAACTCTCAGAAAACGAAGTGTTATATGGTGTATTACCTATCAAATGAAATAACTTTGAGTCTAGTTTCTAACACTTGGAGTTATGACCAAATTACCAAAGGCTGGAAAAATACAATTCTGCAACCAATTATGCGATCACAAAACAGTTATGCGATCGCAAAACTGCTTCTGCGACCGCAAACTAATCGCAGAATGGACCAGAAGAGCCCAGTTCTGGGCACCGATTTTTCGATCAGTTTTGCGGCCCGCATACCCATTATGCGGTCCATTACGCAACCGCAGACCTGCTTTCGGAAGGTTAATTTTTCTTTTTTCATAACCCGACTCCATTTTGATAAATAGGCTTTGGGGCTTATTTTGGGGCAATTATCTGATGATTTTAGAGAGAAGTGAGAGTGTTTTAGAGAGAGAAAGTAGATGAAGTGTCTTGTTCATAAAATTCTTGTCCAAACCTTGAAATCCAACGAGTAATCCCTCAAGTTCTTCATCAAAGAGGTAAGGTTCTAACCCCTAATCTTCAATTTCGAGTGAGTGTTACAGTTGTGGTATTTATGGAGGTGCTTAAGAAGAAGACAGTTGCTTAAGGGTCGTAGGGCGTTGTGGTTCTATGCTAAGGTTTGTGGGGTGAGTGTGGCTAAAGATCGTGGCGTTTTACCAAGGAGAAGTATCAATCGAAAGGCAAATTCGGAAGCGACTTGGAGAAATAGGACAACTGGGTAGTAGGCTGGACCAGTATGGTAATGGTAGGATCGGTCCTTTGGGTAATTACGACGTGGTAATATTTTACAGATGTTTTGGTGGCAATATTCTTGGGTTTTGGTGACCTACGTGGTTTGGTCGAGTTAGAGTAATTTAGTTCTAATACCTTGGTTATGTGCAGATGGATTTTAAAGTGTTAATGATGGTTTCTACCATGGTTTGAATCAGATACTTTTCTACCGATGTGGAGAACGTGTTATGTATTATGATTTCCTCCTGGAAAGAATCAAGATAACGGTTTCTAACTAATAGGGTATGTAAATTGTTGGTGACTCAAAGTTGATAATAAGATTCTTGTGCTTTTCACATGATGGCATAATATATGTGGTGTGTTGTGCGGGATTAGGATTTACATGTACAGGGTAACAGTTCAGTCTTGAAGAGAAGATAACGAATGTTGGACAGCATGGTCAGTTTCAGATATTTTGATGAGTGTTATAACTGCTTGGTAATTCCTGAGAAGGGTGCGCATTTCAGAAGGCACATTATGTTTTGACTTACAGATGTTCATCGGTATTGCAGTACTCACCTGGTAGATAGACTGTTGATATTCAAATTATTGCTATGTGGCACAGAAGAATTATGAAAGTATTCCTCATGGGATTATCGTGAATGGAAGATGTATTAATCATTTTAGTGCTGGACTTGGGATCAGTTACGGTAATTCATGTGTTCGATGAATTTGGAGACTGAGAGTTCTCGGAAGTATATTGTTTCGCATTGTGGCCTATTTGAGGTGAGTATTTTATTTTAACTCAGTGGATGCACTAGTTGCGTTAATTATTTGTGATAGTTATGCGCTATAAGTGGGCATATATGTGAGGTTTGAGCCATTGTGCTGGCATTGGGGCAGGTATTTATACTCTAAAGAATGCTTAGGCTATGATTTTCCTAGAGTTGACTGTTAAGCATAAATTTATAACGTTTCTCGTGTTCTTACCTTTGTTGAGAACTATCAGGGCTACACTTGTGGTTACAAAGAGGCTAATTCTCTGAATAAATGGGGTAGTTACTATTTCTGCGTTAAATTGCTGATTTGAAGTGTGATAGCGAACTTTACACATGCTACACTATGGCATTTATACCAGTCCAGGAGCATGAGAATCTTATTTCATTATCATATACACGTGTACTTGTTTAATTGCTCATGTATGATATGCTGGGACTAGAGGCCTGTGACCATGCCGGGCGATTCATATTATGGGCACGTGAGTCATCCGTGCCGTGTGTGGAAATTTTATTTCTATGATAATTTATCTGATTCATTAATTTCCTTCCTCTACAATTGTGCACATGCACCTACGGTTATCCTCGTTACGAAATTTGAGGAGTTGGTTGTAACATTGTGGTTGTGGTGTTGCTTGTTGAACTTGCAATATGGTTCTCTTTCTTGAGACATCTCCCATATTTGGGTACACGGATTGCGCAGTGGTGGCTGGAGCTATATTAATGTGGCGTGTCTGTGGGATAGTTGTATTTAATAATATAAGGTCATTGGACCTAGAATGAGTACTATCTGGTTTGAAATGGTATCTTCGGAAAGATAATATTGAAATTCGGCTTAGAAAGTGATTATGGTTCTGGTTGGGGCGAGAGAGCTTCATTACTTGTTGATCTGATAAGGGGTTTTGAGATTTCTGCGTGTTTCTTTCATTATCAGTAGTGTGCAAAAGTTTTAGAACGAGGTTTTGTTTGATATGGGGGTTTAATACTATTACCGAGTTACTTTGAAGTGGTTAATGTGATAGAAAATGGTGCTGCGAGCATGCGAGTTGTGTAGTATGTTAAGTGATTATATCTGGGGTTATGTTTATGGCTCAATATATCTTTTCCAGACTCATACAGGGTGTTGATATGTGATTCAGGTCTTGAAAAGAAATTCTGAATATTGGAAATTGAATTCCAAGGTTTATGGGCTAAGGTTGAAGTAATGATTTTTAATTATGTTGTGTTGTCAGGCCTATATAATTTACACGAAATAGGGTGGCATGGGATCATCTCGGGTACGTGCGTGGTAAGATGGAACAGTGATGTGGTGGTTTGGAAACAACTCATGGCACGTTTGAGGACGAACGTATGTTTAAGTGGCGGAGAATGTAATGATCCGGCTGGTCGTTTTGAGTATTATAACCATGTTCCCCCATTTACTACTCAATTTATGCCTTACCGTTGATTTATGACTTATCGGGTTAGTTGGTTCGGGTCCGGAAGGATTTCGGAGTGAAATGAGACACTTAGTCTCATAATTGAAAACTTAAGTTAAAATAGTGATCGGATATCGACTTATGTGTAAACAACCCCGGAATAGAGTTTTGATAATTCCAATAGCTCCGTATGGTGATTTTGGACTTAGGAGCGTGTTCGAAAAATTATTTGGAGGTCCGTAGTAGAATTGGGCTTGAAATGGCGAAAGTTGAATTTTTGAAAAGTTTGACCGGGGGTTGACTATTTGATATTGGGGTCAGAATCTGATTCCGGAAATTGAAATAGGTCCATTATGTCATTTATGACTTGTGTGCAAAATTTGAGGTCAATCGGACTTGATTCGATAGGTTTCGGCATCGAATGTAGAAGTTGGAAATTTCATAATAGACTAAAGTCAAGTGAGTTCGCACAAGACCTAATTTCAAATGCGCATAAGTCTCAGGACATGAAGTGTTATATGGTGTATTACCTATCAGATGAAAGATCTTTGAGTCTAGTTTATAACGCTTCAAATCGTTTGTCATTTGGACATTCCTACAAGAAGTTATGACCAAATTACCAAAAGCTGGAAAAATGCAATTCTGCGACCAATTATGCGATCGCAAAACTGCTTCTGCAACCGCAAACTGGTTGCAGAATGGACCAGAAGAGCCCAATTTTGGGAACCGATTTTGCGATCAATTTTGCGGCCCGCATACCCATTCTTCGGTCCATTATGCGACCACAGACCTGCTTTCGGAGGGTTAATTTATCTATTTTTATAACCCGACCTCATTTTGATAAATAGGCTTTGGGGCTTATTTTGGAGAAATTATCTGATGATTTTAGAGAGAAGTGATAGTGTTCTAGAGAAAGTAAGTAGATGAAGTGTGTTGTTCATAAAATTCTTGTCCAAGCCTTGAAATCAAACGAGTAATCCCTCAAGTTCTTCATCAAAGAGGTAAGGTTCTAACCCCTAATCTTCAATTTCGAGTTTGGGTAATGATGGGTAATTAAGAGTATAATTCTTGGGTGTAAGAGTATTATTTATGCGTATCAATAAGGTTTATGGAAAGACTCTTGAGTTCAAATGGGTAAAGATTGGGTTGAAAATGGTAGAAATCTTCAAAGACTTCAATTGAAGATTTGAGGGTCGAGTTGATGTCAGAATTTGGTAAAATTTATATGGTTGGACTCATGGTTGGATGAGCGTTAATATTTTGTAACCTTCGTCAGGTTCCGAGACGTAGGCCCCACGGGCAATTTTTGAGTGTAAATTCGGATTTTTGTAGAAAAATTAGTATTTTGATATGGAATAAATTCCTATAATTTGGGTTGACTGAATCAAATTAATTGTGACTAGATTCGAGCCGTTCAGAAGTTGTTACGCGCAAAATGGAATTTCTGGAGGCATTGTTTAGCTTGCTCGATATTAGATTCGACTTGTTCGAGGTAAGTAACTCTTCTAATCATGGAGCTGAGGGTATGAACCCTGAATATACGTATTATGTGAATTGTTTGGAGGTGACGCACATGCTAGGTGACAGGCATGTGGGTGTGCACCATAGGAATTGTGACTTGGTCAAATTCCATGGGACTATATAGTTGAATAATCTGTTGATATCCGTACATTCTCTACGTGTTAGAGAAAATTGAGCTAAGACTCGTATTAAAAATCATGCTTAGGCATATGTTGTTATTGTTGGTACCCATTGGGGTCATTTTTGTGGTTGAATAATATGTTCAAATTGTAATTTTTCACTCAGTCATTTTTTTCATTTCATATCATACCTCAGTCTCTCTTATTTATTGTTGATGCATCGTATCATTATTGTTGAGCTGCTTATCATGATTTCTGAGAGCCCGAGAGACTGGAGAGGTTGATGACTGAGTGAGGCCGAGGGGCAAATTGTGAGGATATTTATGAATCGGGCTGCACGCCACATCATGTTTATTGATTTATGCCATGATTGGCTTGATATAGCGCTTGGGCTGAAGGAGCCCCTCCGGAGTCTGTACACACCCCCAGTGAGCGCAGGTACCTACTGAGTGCGAGTGTCGAGCGCGAGTGCCGAGTGATTTGGGAGGATTGAGTGACTGTAAGGCATGAGTGACTGGGAGGACTGAGTGATTGGGAGGACTGAGTGAAATGATACTCTGAGAGTATGCATATGATTTTATCACTGAGTTGCATCGCATTGACATGCACACATGACATACATGCATAGAGATAGATTTTTCCGCATGATGTACAGTATCACATCATTCATGATTTCTCACACATGTTGACAGATGGGCATAGTGATGCAATTATTTTATACGGGTTATTTGGAAAGAAAATGAAACATCCCATTTATTATTGAAAGGATTTTGGAAAAATCACAGTTTTCAGACTTACTTATATTTTTGTGATTTTAGTGAAAAGAATTGAGTTTTACTATTATATTTGAAAAGAAAAATATTTATTTTTTCGGAACTGTGAACGAACTGAGCACTTTGTTATTGAGTTATTCATTGTGCTGCCTCAATTTTGTTGTTATGAGATTTGTTTTCTGGATATTGTTGTGGACTATTGGTTTTGGACCCGACCTTGGTAAAAGCTCGTCACTGCTTTCAACCTAAGGTTAGGTTTGTCACTTACTCAGTACATATGGTCGGTTGTACTGATACTACACTTTTGCACCTTGCGTGCAGATGTTGGTTGCTGATGTTGCTGTGTTCGATGGGAGCTGGATTTGAAGATGTATCTGCATTCCGGTTGTAGCTGCCTCTTGTTCAGGGTAGCCTTAGATTCATAAAACTCTGTTTATGTACTTCTCAAACAGATGATATATTTATGTCATACCAACTTTGTAAACTCTATTCTTAGAAGCTCATGATTTGTATTACCAGTTCTTGGGGAAAAGTATTGGTTTTAGATATTTTCTTTTAATTAATTGCCTCGTTAATTTCATTTGAATCAGATAGTTGGTAATTGGCTTACCTAACAGGTTAAGTTAGGTGCCATCACAACTAGTTGGATTTTAGGTTGTGACAAGGCTGGCAGCCCCAATCCATATAATAGTAAAGCCTATAAGGTCTGCTGCAGGCGGACAGTCCCGATCCATATAATAATAATATATATAACCAATATGGCCTGCTGCGGCGTGCAGCTCGATCCCATAAATATTCTCACAATGGATGAATATGACCAAGTGTGAAATGTACATTTTTAAAATAATTAATTTAACAGCAACATGACCCCATAGGACCCAAAATATCGGCACGTAGCCTAAACATGATCTTTAATAAGAGTCTCAGCTCAATTTCTCTAACACGTGGAAAATGTTCAAATAATAACATGATTCATTAATTTTTACAACTTCACAGAATTTATTCAAGTCACAATTTTAATGGTGCACGTCCACACGCTCGTCAACTATCGTGTGCATCACCTCCAAACAATTTATATAACACCAATTCGGGGATTCATACCCTCAAAACCAAGTTTAGAAGCGTTACTTACCTCAAAACTGCGTAATTTCTTACTCCGCTATGCCCTTGCCTCGTGAATTGATCTCCAAACGTCCTGAATCTAGCCACAAGCAGTACAATACAATCAATATAGTCTAAAGGAATCAATTCCACAAGAAAATACGAAATTATAGCCAAAAATCCGAAATTGACTCAAACCCGGTCCCCGGGCCCACGTCTCGAAATCCGACAAAAGTCACAAAATCCGAAAGCGCATTCACTCACAAGTCTAACCATACCAAATTTAGTCAAATCCAATAACAAAATATCATTCAAAACCTCAAAATTCTAGCCCAAGAACTCTTCCTCATTTTTCCCAATTTCTATCTCAAAACACTAATTAAATGATGAGAACAATGATATATTCGTGTATATTGATCAAATCCGAGTTAGAATCACTTACCCCGATGTTTTTCCTTGAAAATCTCTCCAAAAATCGCTTATCCCCAAGCTCCAATTTGTCAAAAATAAAAAATAGGACGAAACCCCCGTTTTATAACTTAATGTTTCTGTCCAGGCATTTTCCTCGATTTTCTGCCCTCGATTTCCAGCAGAAAAATTCCAGTAGCTGTTTAAGTCCAAATTTGATCCGCTAACCATCCGAAACTCACCCGAGGCCCTCGGGACCTCAACCAAATACACCAACAAGTCCTAAAACATCATACGAACTTAGTTGAAATCTCAAATTATATAAAACAATGCTGAAACCACGAATCATACCCCAATTCAAGCTTAAGGAACTTAAGGATTTCCAACTTCTACATTCGATACCGAAACCGATCAAATCAATTGCGATTGACCTCAAATTTTGCACACAAGTCATAAATGATATAACGGAGCTATGAAAATTTTCAGAACTGGATTCCGACCCTGATATCAAAAAATCAACTCCCCGGTCAAACTTTCCAAAAATTCAACTTCCGTCATTTCAAGCCAAATTCCACTACGGACTTCCAAATAATTTTCCGGACACGCTCCTAAGTCCAAAATCATCATACGAAGCTATTGAAATCATCAAAACTTCATTCCGGGACCGTTTACACATAAATCGATATCCGGTCACTATTTTAACTTAAGCTTTAAACCTTGGAATTAAGTGTTCCAATTCATTCCAAAACTTCACCGGACCCGAACCAATCATCCCGGCGAGTCACATAACAACTGTAAAGCATAAATTGAGCACTAAATATGAAAACAGAGTTGTAATACTCAAAACGAATGGTCGGATCGTTACAGACCTTTTGTGGCGATGTTTTCGACTTTAAGTGGCGACTTTTCTCGCTACAAAAAGAATTTATCCTTTCAAAAGTAACTCTCTTCGCCACAATAACCTTAACTTTTTGCAGATTTTAGTTGCATAAGTACTTATATTTTTTAGCAACTGTAGTCACTACAAAAGTCGAATAGGTCGCCATTAAAGTAATTATTTATTGGCAAACTACCTAAAATCTATTGTTTTAATTTCTTTTTTGTCGGGTAATTTTCTATATTTAGTAGCAACTTTAGTGGCCACTCAATGTTGACTATATCACTAATAAAAGTCAAATAGACCGCCAGTAAAGTCATTATTGATTTGGCGACTTACATAAAATATATTCTCACGTGATGGTCATGATACATAGAAATATCATAAATATCAATTGAGCCAATCAATGTTCATGTAGTTCATCACTATGCTCTAATATTCTTACACAAGCTCATTCTCACGTTCTAAAGTACACAAAACATCATTTAGTCATTTATGCACTTGGTTCAAAACATATGGTTGTAGGCATGTGTCCAATGGCATTCCTATTATACATAATCTGCACAATAGATAGCCTAACTATGTCACATTCAATTAAATGACTATTAGAATTTCGACCGAATATCAACTTAGGCCTTAGGCCTACCCATAATGATGCAAATGGAATTTCGACCGAATATCGACTCACCCAGCCTTTACTCATTATTTCTCGCTCATTTCTATCATCTACATCCGTTAACATCAACAATTGAACCTTATTTTTAGCATTACCAATATTAGATCAATAGTTTATTTTGATGAGAATGTCAAAACTCCCTCGGAAGAAAACGTCTCACAAATTCTTCAATTTTATGAACCACACCCAATACTCCAAATCAACTAGCAATACACCAAAGTTCTTCACAAAATGGCATGTATGCTCACAGAATGAAAACTAAGTTAGTTTAATTCTCAAATCAATGATTCTTTACCAGATTCAAAAAGGCAATACACTCTACACTTCTAGGAGCAAAAAAATATTAAACAAAATATTTTATATTAAATAGATGTACAAAAATAATCTTTTCAAGGAACTCAATAACAAATATTCATTAAATTTGATTTTTGATATAAAGGAAGTCTAAACTAAATATTATATGACTTGAACTTATACAAGATAAGACAATTTGTCTAAAAAATAATAGTATTTGTGAAAACTAAAGTCGTCATAAAGTTAAGGTTATTGTGGCCAATAGAGTTGCTTTTGCAAGGACAAATTAATTTATGTGGCAATAAAAGTCGCCACTAAATGTCAAATGAGTCGCAACTAAACGTCGGCATTGCTAGTGGCAGCCTACATTGCCGACTTTTATTGGCGACATTTTCTACCTTTAGTGGCGATCGTAGTTGCCACAAAAGTAATTTATCCTTTCAAAAGCAACTCTCTTAGCCACAATAACCTTAACTTTATGCCGATAACCCCATGATCTGGATAATGGGAATTGAACCAAAACGTAATGCAATAAACAGTGTCAGATTCGAACATGCAAAATTGTAGATGAAAATAATATCCAGCTGCTTATAGATAGTCTCATCAGAATACTAATCTCTGAAAATAACTCTAAAGACACTAAATTCTAGTATTGTAAAATGATTTCTTTTCCCCACTAGCAGAACCAGATGGAATCATCTTCAACGTATCGAACTTCAGAGTTTTTTCCACAAAACTGGGATTAGGAATTTTGCAGTGCCTTTTTTCCTTTTTTTTTCTTTATGCTATAGTATTATTTAGTTGTTAAGTTTGGGTTTTTATCACTTTTGTCCAATAATATTAAATACTCATCGATTTCTACACCTAGATTATGAATTTTTAAGGTGAAATATGGGGGATTTTGGACTAGAGATTGGAGAGTAAGATTTGAGATTTGAGGGTCGATTTGTTGTCGGAATTGGATAATTTTGGTATGATTGGACTCGTTATTGAATGAGTGTTCAGATTTTATGAATTTTGTCGGGTTCTGAGGCGTGGGCCCTGGGCTGACATTTTTGAATTTGGTTAAAGAACTTAGCTTTATTGTATAGAATCAATTCCTATATCTTGTATTGATTATATTAAGTTGTTTGTGACTAGATTTGAGTCGTTCGGCGGCCGATTCGTGAGGTAAGGGTCTGTTGGAGCATTGAGTTGCACACTTTGAGGTAAGTAACACTTTAAAACTTGGTACTGATGGTATGAATCCCTGAAATACGCGTTATATGGTTGGTGTTGAGGTGACGGGTGTGTGGGCGTGCACCGTGGTAATTATGACTCGGTTGATTCTGTGGTATTGTGTAGTTATCTAGTCTTATTTATATCTGTGTAATTTCTACGTGCTAGAATAATTGAGTTGTGATCCATTTTAGAAATCATTTTTAGGCTATGTGCTTATTCTGTTGGGACCCGCTGAGATCATTTCTGTTGTTGAGTCATTTGCTTAAACTGCAATTGAGTACTCAGTCATGATTATTCATTTGTATATCATATCTCCGTCTCTGTTGTTATTACTGTTACATCATGTTATCATTATTTTGGTTGAGTGGTATGAGATTTGTGAGTCCGTGAGACTGGAGAGATTGATGACCGAGTTGCGGTCTGAGAGCCTTGTTGTGAGTGATATTTTGGATCGGACTGCACGCTGCAGCATGTCATACTGACTTTATATCTATTATTATTATGGATCAGCCTGCATGCCGCAGCAGGCCTTATTGGCTTATTTATTATTATGAGATCGGGTTGCACGCCGCAACAGGCCTTATAGGCTAGTAAAGTCATTATTCATTTGGCGATCTACAAGAAATATATTTTTACGTGATGGTCATAATTCATAGAAACATCATAAATATCATTTGAGGCCATCAATAGCCATGTAGATTATCACTATGTTCTGACACTCTTACCCGAGCTCATTCCTACGTGCTTAAGTACACAAAACATCATTAGTCATTTATGCACATTAAAATATTCAAAATATGTGGTTGTAGGCACGTGTCCCATGACGTTACAATTATACTTAATCTACACAATTGATAGCCTAACTATGGATAGATAGCCTAAATATGTCCCTAACCTCTTAACTTGATCAATTCGATGAATATAATTTGGCTTGAGCCTTAGGCCTACCCATAATGATTTCAATTGGAATTTCAGTCGAATATCAACTCACCCAACCTTTACCCATTAGTTCTTGCTCATTCATATCATCTGTATCCATTAACAATAACAACTGCAACTTATTTTTAACATCACCTGTATTAGGTCAATAATTTATTTTGAAGAGAAAGTTAACACTCACTCGAAAGCTAACGTCTAACAAGTTCTTCAATTTTGTGAATCACACCCAATACTTCAAATCAACTAACAATGCACCAAATTTCCTCAGAAAATGGCGTGCCTGCTCACAAAACGAAAGCCTGAGTTAGTTTCGTTATCAAATTAATGAATCATGACCAAATTCAAATAGATAATATGCTCTACACTTCAAAGAGCAAAGAAATATTAAATGAATATCTTATATTAAATAGATGCGAATGAATAATCCTTTCAAGGAACTCAAAAACAAACCTTCATTTTTTATTTTATTTTTTATATAATGAAAGTCTAAAGTAAATAAGATATGACTTGAACTTAAACAACATAAGGCAATTTGTCTAAAAAATAATACTATTTGTGGAGATCAAAGTCGTCATAAAGTTAAGGCTATTGTGTCAAGCAATGCCTTGATCAATCTAACTTTTATGCTTATATCATTTTTCCTTTCTTTCTTGGAAATTCAGAGAAGTGGTTGAGCTGTTATGGACTCAAACATTCTGTTCGTTCTGGAGCTGGTAAACCTACTAATTAGGACAGAAAATCAAGATCGCCTCCTCAAATTCAAAGAAAAAGTTGTTCTTCGCTTGTATCTACATAATTATAATCAACTCTTTTTGGGAAAAGAGAAGTGCTTTTTCTGTCTTTCTTTCAATTTTTTGCTGACTTTTACATGTGTACCCTGCCAAGCTTTGTCTGTCATTTTTTATCTATGTTCCTGTTTTGTGGTTCAGATGCTTATATGGTTAAGTGTACAGTTGACACTAATGCAACACATCTTAATGCAGCTTAAACCTAGTGCGAATGGTCTTTGATAGATTTTATCAGCAATTCTTTTATGCTTGTTTATTGTTACGACACAAAATCTCAACATGTTGTGATGGCGCCTAACACATTACTAGGCAAGCCGATAATCACATAACAACTACGCATTGAGTTAAAACATGATTTAATAAGTGCAACAGTGGAAAGTCTCATAAATAACTGTTAAAAACAACTCCAACTCAACTACAATAAATCCCAACATCCTGGTATCACCGAGTACATGAACTACTAATTTCAACATAGTCTAAAACTCTAGTACAACTGTCTGAGAAAATAGAATAGTACAAAAATATAATGAAAGGAAGGAGAGTCAAGATTTGCGGGCGTCATAGCAGCCACCTCGAGGTCTCCGAACAGGTACTATCACCACTCTATCAACCACCCCGTCCAGATGTACCTGAATCTGCACACGAAGTGCAGAGTGTAGTATGAGTACAGCCGACCCAATGTACTCAATAAGTAACAGGACTAACCTTGGGCTGGAAGTAGTGACGAGCTCAGAAAGATACAGTCCAAATCAAATATTGACAACAAAGATATAACAAGATATAATGACAGTAATAACTCAGAGAACTTTCATATTCAGTGCAATATTTTATTATATTCATACTGCGAGAACTCTCAAGTATTGAGGCGAGTTGATGAGCTAATTCAGCTAGTTTACTTTTCATATGTATATGAAGAGAACCTAACAGTAATATAAATACTTGAATTTTGAATACCTAATCAGGATTGCTGAATATAAAACCTTGAATTTGTGAAAAAATAAAGTTGATTTTTAGGAAGAGTAGAAATTATATATAGTTAGAAGAAGTTTCTCGAAAGTTATGAAGTACTATCTTTGATATTTGTTGTACTTAAAGAAATATCTAGATATTCTAGAGTCTTGAGTAATTAAGGAAGATATTAATAGAAGATGATAGAATTGTCTAGATTATTTTTGTATCTAGAATCATCCCTAGACAAGTATAAATAGTAGTAGTCTTAGGCATTTGTAATGAAGCCAAAATCAAGAAAACCTTTTTTCAATAACAAAGTTATCTTCTCCAAAACTTTCCTTCTTTTTCAAAGCTTCCTCTTCTTTAGTTGAATCCTCCAATCTGAGTTAACGATCTTGAGCTAGCAGAAGGTCTTCATATTATATTTTTCTTCTGCTATTCTTTACATAGTATCAGAGCCATAGTTGGCTTCTAGATATATTTGCAAGCTCGAGTTAGTGGTTGATTCAACTGGTTTCTCTAAATGATTTTGGGTGGTCGTGCTAATGGACTAGGGATGGAGTTATTGAACCAGTCCAACTACAAGGTATGAAAGACTTGTATGGAGTCATACCTTGTTGGTGAGGATTTGTGGAAAGTTGTCAATGGGAGTAACGCAAGTCCTCCTGCTGTCTCACCGAAAAATAAAAATGCGCTTAAGAAGTGAAAGCAGATTAATGTTAAGGCGAAATTTATCCTAAAGAGGTCTATCTCTCCTAATTTATTTGATCATATTATAAGGTATAAATCAGCTCATGAAATATGGAGGACCTTCGATCGGCTGTTCAACAAGAAGGATGAAGCTCGGTGTCACGACCCAAAATCCAACTAGTCGTGATGGCACATAACCCAATCCGCTAGGTAAGCCAAATAGCAACAATTTGATTCAAAAGAGATTTAAGTGAGAAAATACATGATAAAAATAACTGAACTTTTATTCAAAAAATCTCAATGACTGGTAGTATAAATCATGAGCTTCTAAGATTTAGAGTTTACAAAGCTGGTATAAAATAAATACATCATCTGTTTGAAATATACATGAACAGATTAAAAATTCTAAAGCTACCAAGAACAAGAGGCAGATATGACCGAAACGCATGTACATCTTCAAATCCAGCTCCCGCCATACATAGTAACATCAGCATCCAACACCTACACGCAAGGTGCAGAAGTATAGTATGAGTACAACTGACCCCATGAACTCAATAAGTAACAAACCTAACTTTAGGTTGAAAGCAGTGATGAGCTTGGACAAAGGTCAGAGCCCAACACTAATAGCCAAGAACAGTTCTTAACAATATAAGAAAAATAGTACAAGCAATGACTCAAAAATATGTTGCTCAGCTCGTTCTCAGTTACGGAAAAATAGTCATGTTTCTCAGGTATAACAGTAAAACCCAAATCTTTCACCGAAAACACCAAAGTATGAGTAATTCAAAAAAACTGTGATTTTTTCCAAAACCTTTCAACAATAAATAAGATGTTTCATTATCAGATAGCATGAGAAAAGTACTTCTCTATGCCTACATGTCAGTGTGCACGTGAAATCATGAATGTCACCAAAATCGGGTAGCATGAGAAAATACATCTCTATGCATGTATGTCAAGTATGCATGTCAAATTTAATGCATCACAGTGATGAACTCATGTACTCACACTCTTAGAGTACTCAATCTCACTGTCTCACACTTTCCACTCATCACGCTCAATCACTCAATACACTCAGTCACTCAACACTGTACAGGGCAGATCTAGCCCAAACACTAATAATCGTGATGCGGCATGCAGCCCAATTCCATCGTGAATCAATAGCAACCGCACTCATTATAGGTGTGCAGACTCCGGAGGGGCAGATCCACCCCAAGCGCTATAATAAGCCAATCATGGCATGAATCAATAAAGCCTACTGCGGCGTGCAGCCCGATCCCATAAATATCACTCACAAACAGGCCCTCGGCCTTACTTAGTCATCAATCTCTCCAGTCTTTCGGGCTCACAATGTCATGAAGATCAGCCCAAAATGATGATATGATGTATCAATAAATAGCAACAGAGACTGAGATACGATATGCAAATGAATGAGTATGACTGAGTATGTAATTGTAATTTAAGCAAATAACTCTACAGCAGATATGACCTCACTGGGTCCCAACTGAATAAGCATATAGCCTAAACATGGTTTCTAACATGGATCACAGTTCAATTAATCTAGCACGTAGAAATTTCAAGGATAGAAACAAGATTAGGTCACTACACAGTACCACAGAATCAATCGAGTCATAATTCACACGGTGCAGGCACACACGCCTGTCACCTAGCATGTACGTCACCTCAACACCAAACACATAACACGTATATTCATAGGTTCATACCCTCAGCACCAAGTTTAGAAGTGTTACTTACCTCGAACAAGCCACATTCAATACCGATCAAGCCAAACGTTGCTCCAAAAATGCCATCCCACGCGTACCGACCTCCAAACGGTTGGAAACTAGCCAAAATCAATCCAAGAACATCAAACAATGCCAAAAGAAATAAATCCAATCAGTAAAGGTCGAATCTTTAATCAAAAGCCCCAAAGTCAACCAAAAAGTCAAATCTCAGGCCCGCACATCAGAACCCTACAAAACTCACAAAATTCGATAACACATTCAATTACGAGTCCAACCATATTAGTTTCACTCATATTCGACTCTGAATCAATGTTCAAAACTCAAAAATTCACTCTAGTAAACTTTAGACAAACCCCCCAATTTCTCCTTTGAAATCATCATCCAATTGCCAAAAATGAAGATAGATTCATGAAATATAAACAAAACCGAATAGAGAACACTTACCCTAATCCATATGGTAAAAATTGCTTCAAACATCGTCTCAATCCGAGCTCCTTAGCTCCAAATATGCAAAAATGTCTGAAACCTTCGAAATAGAGTACTTTATACACTGTTCCAGGGGTACCCTTCGCGATCGCAGTCACAAATCTCACGGTCGCAATTACAGGACAGTTTTTTACCCTACCCGATCACGGCCATTTCGCTGTGATCGCGAAGAACAAACTTTTATAACCCTTCCCAAACTCTTCTTAGACAGTTTCTAGTGTATCATCCATAACTTCTTGTACAAAACTCCAAATGACAAACGGTTTGATTTTCTAAAAACTAGACACAAAGAGCTACAACTTTCATTTTTGGATCATCTCCAAATCATAGATTGTAAGATATAAGCTTCCAAAGTCGGGTCAGTGACAACAGATTTTTCTTCTATGCGATAGCAAAAGGGCTTCCGCAATCGCGATTCACAAGTCCATTTTTCCTAATTTACTCTTCGCGATTGTAATAAAATCTACGCAATCGCAATGTATACCACTGTAGCAAAAAAACTAGCAGCAATGGCCTAGAAATGGTCCGAAACCACCCCCAAACTCACCCGAGCCCCTCAGAACATCGTCCGAACAAACCATCAAGTCTCAAAACATAACACGAACCTATTCGAGGCCTCAAATCACACATAACAACATCCAAACCATGAATCGCCGATCAAGATCAATCTCTTAAGTTCATAAACTTCAAACTTCAAACCAAGCGTCTGATTCAAGCGTAACCAATCCAGAATGAACCCAAATTTTGCATAAAAGTTTCAAATGACATATCAAACCTATTTCAACTCTCAGAACAACAATCCGAACCTGATAACATTGAAGTCAATTATCGGTCAAACTTATGAACATTCCAAATCTTCAAATTTTTAAGTTTTGCGAATGAGTGCCGAAACCTTCTACAAATATCCAAATGCAAATTCGGGCATACGCCCAAGTCCAAAATCACCATACGGACATAACGTAACCATCAAAACTCCAATTCGAGGTCAAATACTCAAAAGTCAAACTTGGTCAACTCTTTCAACTTAAAGCTTCCTAGTTGAGAATTATTTTTCCAAACTAATTTTGAATCACCGAAAAGCGAAACCAACGATACACACAAGCCATACTACATCGTACGGATCTACTCATATCCTCAAATCACCGAGCAAAGTGCAAAGGTTCAAAATGACTTGTCGGGTCGTTACACTTGGCTACAGATTTTGGAGAATGAGTTAGCTAACACCACTTAAGATAATCTCTCTATCGCCGAGTATTTTTTGAAGGTTAAAAATCTGTGTTCTGAAATTTCTCTATTGAATCCATACGAGGCTATCTCTAAAGCACGAATAAGAAGAATTATTATGCATGGTTTAAAGCCAGAATATATTCCCTTTGTTACATCGATTCAAGGATGGGTTCAACAACCATCTTTGGACGAATTTGAGAATTTGTTGTCGTCTCAGGAGCTACTAGCCAAGCAGATGGTTGGTTTATCTATCAAAGAAGGGGAAGGAAATGCTCTTGTCGCTGATAAGAGGAACTTTAAAGGGAAATCAAGAGATAACATGCACTTTCAATCCTCAAGTGGTTCAAGCTCGCCAGAAAAGAAAAGTGAGGAGGATCTTCCAGCAACGGTAAAAAGCCTTTAAAATGTTGTCGTTATGGTAAAGTTGGACACATAAAAAGATATTGTCGAGCCAAAGAGAGAAATATGGCTCAAACCAAGAAAGCCGGTGAAGAAGAAGAAAAAGAAGAAGACTGGGGAAAGTGCTTCGCAGCGAACACTCGAGCTATAAATGCCATGGCTTCCATAAATTTTGAAAGAGTCTGGATCGTGGATTCAGGATGTAGGCACCATCTCACTGGAGATCAATCTAAATTCTCCACCTTTCGTGAATACAACGGACATGATGTCATTGTTATAGCAGATAATACAGTCCATAATGTGGAGAAGGAAGACAATGTTGTGATCAACGAGAAGCAAAAAGACACTATCACCCTCAACAGTGTATTTCATGTTTTAGGTATGAAGAAAAATCTATTTTCAGTTGCAAATACTGTAGATGCTGGAAACTATTTGCTATTTGGCCCATTTGATGTGAAGTTCCTCCGAAATATTAAGGTACTCAAGGCAGATATCATTCACTCAGGTAAGAAAGTTAATGATTTATATGTCTTATCTGCCCCTAATTCATATATTGAGAAGATAAGTAGCAATGATAACACATATATTTGGCATGCTAGGCTTGAACATCTTAGCATAGATAACTTAGAAGCCATGGTAAAATTGAATCTAGTAAAAGGATTGCCTAACTTAAGAAATTTTGGTGGAGGAGAGGTTTGTGAAGGATGTCAATATGGAAAGGCACATCGTCTTCAATTTGATAGATCTTTGTAAAGGTGCAATGCTCCACTAGAATTGGTTCACAGTGACTTGATGGGGCCAACGAGAACTCCTTCATTCTCAAGCTACTCTTATATGCTAATTTTCATTGATGATTTTACAAGATTCACTTGGGTTTATTTTGTGAAGCACAAGTAAAAAGTTTTCAATAAGTTTGTGGAGCTCAAAGAAACAGTTGAAGGAGAACTCGATTCCAGAATAAGGTGGCTACGGACTGATAATGGTGGTGAGTTCACTTCAGATGAAATTCTTCCCTTTTGTCGTCAGCATGACATTAAAAAAGAACTCACATGCACTGATACACCACAACAAAATGGAGTGGCTGAAAGGAAGCTCCGACAATTAATTGAGACATGTAAAAGTAGGCTTCATGCCAAGAATTTACCTAAAGCCTTGTGGGTTGAAGGTATGAAATGTGCAGCGTATGTGATTAATAGGATGTTTCTTTCTCCAAATAATATGAAGTCTCCTTATGAATTAATATTTGGAAAAAAGCCTAGCGTTAAACACCTCAGAGTTTTTGGCTCTATTTGTTGTGTTCACATTTCGGATTCTCAATGGAGCAAGTTGGATGCCAAGACAAGAAAATGCATCTTTGTCGAATATGATGAAAGGAAAAAGGGAAGTAAGTGTATGGATCCTAAAACTCATCTCTTCATTGTTTTAAGGGATGACATATTCGATGAAGTCTCTTTGTATTATGGAGTTGCGGAAGAAGGGGCAGGTTCTAAACCCTTGAACCTTGAAGCATCAAATCTGCCCATCACAGGTACTTCTTTAGATAATACAGTTGTCGAGGAGCTAAGAGAAAGGGAGCCCGAGAACTCAACGACATGAAACTCAATAAGGAGATGATTCAAGTGTTTGAGGAAGTCCAAAGAACTATTGTCAAGCTAGGTCATTTCAGAGATGAAGATTTCGTCAACACATACTCATGTTTCTTTGCAGGACCAATTGAAGAACCTTCAGTCATTGGGATTGGGGAAGCAAGAGGAGCCAAAAAATAGTGTTGAGATCGTCACCAAGACACGTCTCAAAGCATCGGTTGAGTTCTTATGCGACAAGCTCGGGATAGCTTCCAAAAAATCACATTAAGGGTGAGTGTGAAAAAATAAAGTTGATTTTTTGGAAGAGTAACAATTATATATAGTAAGAAGAAGTTTCTATAAAGTTTTGAAGTAATATCTTTGATATTTGTTGCAGTTAAGAAATATCTAGATATTCTAGAGTCTTGAATATTTAAGGAAGATCTTAGTAGAAGATGATAGAATTGTCTAGATTATTTTTGTATCTAGAATCATCCCTAGACAAGTATAAATAGGAGTAGTCTTAGGCATTTGTAATAAACCCAAAATCAAGAAAGCCTTCTTTCAATAACAAAGTTATCTTCTCCAAAACTTTCCTTCTTTTTCAAAGCTTCCTCTTCTTTAGTTGAATCTTCCAATCTGAGTTAACGATCTTGGGCTAGCAAAAGGTTTCCAAATTATATTTTTCTTCTGCTATTCTTTACATAGTATCAGAGCCATAGTTGGCTTCTAGATATATTTGCAAGCTCGAGTTAGTGGTTGATTCAGCTGGTTTCTCTAAATAATTTTGGGTGGTCGTGCTAATGGACTAGGGATGGAGTTATTGAACCAGTCCAACTACAAGGTATGGAAGACTTCTATGGAGTCATACCTTGTTGGTGGGAATTTGTGGGAAGTTGTCAATGGAAGTAACACAAGTCCTCCTGCTGACGCACCGCAAAATAGCAATGTGCATAAGAAGTGGAAGCAAATTAATGCTAAGGCGGAGTTTATCCTAAAGAGGTCTATCTCTCCTAATTTATTTTATCATATTATAAGGTGTAAATCAGCTCATAAAATATGGATGACCTTCGATCGGCAGTTCAACAAGAAGGATGAAGCTCGGCTACAGATTTTGGAGAATGCGTTCGCTAACACCACTCAAGGTAATCTCTCTATCACTGTGTATTTTTTGAAGGTTAAACATATATGTTCCGAAATTTCTCTATTGAATTCGGACGAGGCTATTTCTGAAGTACGGATAAGAAGAATTATTATTCATGGTTAAAGCCAGATTATATTCCCTTTGTTACATCGATTCAAGGATGGGTTTAACTACCATATTCGGAAGTATTTGAGAATTTTTTGTCGTCACAGGATCTACTAGCCAAAAAGATGGTTGGTGTATCTATCAAAGAAGGGGAAGGAAATGTTATTGTCGACGACAAGAGGAACCTTTAAGGGAAATCAAGATATAGCATGCACTTTCGATCCTCACGTGGTTCAAGCTCGCCAGAAAAGAAGGGGGAGTCTTCCAGAAATGGTAAAAAACCTTTAAAATATTACCATTATGGTAAAGTCGGACACATAAAAAGATATTATCGAGCCAAAGAGAGCAATATGGCTCAAACCAAGAAAGCTGTTGAAGAAGAAGAAAAAGAAAAAGACTGGGGAAAGTGCTTCGCAGCAGAGACTCGAGCTATAAATGCCATGGCTTTCATAAATTTTTAAAGAGACTGGATCATGGATTCAGGATGTAGGCACCATCTCACTGGAGATCAATCCAAATTCCCCACCTTTCACAAATTGTAACGACCTGACCGGTCGTTTCAAGAGTTGTAGCCCCAATCCCCCGTTTCTGTTCATTTTTGTGCTTCACTGTTGTTTTATGACTTATCGGGTTGGTTGGTTCGGGCCCGGAGAGATTTCAAAGTTAATTAAGACACTTAGTCTTTTAATTGAAAGCAAAAGTTGGAAAAGTCGACCGGATGTCGACTTATGTGTAAACGATCTCGAATTGGAATTTTGATAGTTTCGTTAGCTTCGTTGGGTGATTCTGGACTTAGGAGCATGGCTGGATTGTGATTTGGAGGTCGGGAGTAGAATTAGGCTTGAAATGGCAAAAGTTGGAATTTTGGAAAGTTTGACCGGTAGTGAACTTTTTGATATCGAGATCGGATTCCGATTTTAGAAGTTGCAGTAGGTTCGTGGGGTCATTTGTGACTTGTGTGCAAAATTTCAGTCCAATCGGACGTGATTTGATAGATTTCGACATCGTTTGTAGAATTTGGAAATTTCGAAGTTCCTTAGGCTTGAATCCGTGTGTAATTCGTGTTTTTGATGTTTTTTTGAGGTGGTTTGAGGATTCGACTAAGTTAGTATGATGTTATAAGACTTGTTGGTATATTTGGTTGAGGTCCCGAAGGCCTTGAGTTGACTTCGGGAGGTTAACGGATCAAGGTTCGAAATTGAAGAATTGCAACTGCTGGTGTAATCGCATCTGCGGATTGGAAAATGCAGATGCGAGCTCGCAGATGAGAGAAAAGGACCGCAGAAGCGGCCAGGAAGGCTTTGGGCAGGGGCCGCAGATGTAGACTTTTGGGTGCAAAAGTGCTTGTGCAGAAGCGGGCGGAAGGGCGCAGGTGCGAGCAGGCGCGATGGAAATTTCCGCACCAGCGACTACGCAGATGTGGTCCAAGGCTCGCAGAAGAGGTGGCATCTGGGCTAAGTGACTTCTGTAGATGCAGAGTCTTCACCATAGAAGCGGGACTGTGGATTCGGAAATATGGCCGCAGGTGCGAAAGACCTAGGCAGAATGTTTAAAAATAAGGGTTCGCGATTTTGGCTTCATTTCAACATTTTGAACTCGGACTTAGGCGATTTTGGAGAGGATTTTCGAGGGATTGAGGTAAGATTCTTGTACTCGTTTTGATCAATAATCTTGTTTCTTCATTGTTTTTCCCATTTAGATTGTGTGGTTTTAAGGTAAAATTTTGGGGTTTGAGGCTAGGGATTTGGAGAGTTAATTTTGAGGAATTGAATGGCCATTTGATGTTGGATTTTGATAAATTTGGTATGGTTAGACTAGTGAGTGAATGGACTTTTGGGTTTTGTGACTTTTGTCGGATTTTGAGACGTGGGCCCAAGGCCGACTTTTGACCAATTTCGGATTTTGGCTTATAATTTCATATTTTTCTTGTAAAATTGATTCCTTTAGTCCGTATTGATTGTATGGTACTGCTTGTGGCTAGATTCGAGACGTTTGGAGGCCGATTCGCGAGGGAAAGGCACTTTAGAGTAGAGTTTTGCACGGTTTGAGGTAAGTAACAGTTTTAAATCTGGTCCTGAGGGGTATGAAACCCCGGGTTATTATATTATGTGAGTATTTTGGAGGTGACGCACATGCTAGGTGACGGGCGTGTGGGCGTACACCGTGGGAATTAGGACTTGGTCCATTCCGTGAAACTGGAAAGTTGAATAATCTTATTGTTAGCTATGTTCCCTTTATGTGCTATAGAAATTTGACAGTGAATCATGCTAGAAATCATGCTTAGGCTATGTGTTGGTGCTGTAAAGACCCCAGTGGTCGTGATACCTGTTGAACCTTCCTGCTTATTGTTACTTGTACTCAGTCGTAGTATTACTTGCATATTATACAGCAGTCTCTATTATTCCCTGTTGATACATTATATAATTCTGTTTTGGGCAGATTCCCCTTTATTACCGAGGGCCGTAAGACTATAGAGGTTGATGACTGAGTGAAGCCGAGGGCCTGTTTGTGAGGTATTGATACCACAGCACGTGAGTTGTCCGTGCGGATCATGATATTTATACTATAGCACGTGAGTTGTCCGTGTGGATTCTCATATGATATTGTAACACGTGAGTTGTCTGTACGGATCTTGATATGATACTATAACACGTGAGTTATCCGTGCGGATTATTGCGCTTGGATTGTAGGAGCCCCTCCGGAGTCTGTACCCCCCTAATGAGCGCAGGTACCTATTGAGTGTGAGTATTGAGGGCTGAGAGCCGAGTGTTGAGTTATTGAGAGAGCTTGAGGGACTTTTGCCCTGAGGGGTTGCACGTGTTTAATTTGTTGCTGCACTTAGATGATTTATGTCATTGTTCTAAAAATTCTGGAAAATATTGTATCCGGTTTTACCTGAACTTGGTAATGGGTAACTGACTTGACTTAAATTGCCGGAATTGAAACATGTCTACTTTCATTGCTGAAATTACTGAAATGAATTATATTTGTATAGATCGTCACTACCTTTAAGTTCCTTAATTATTATTGTTACTTACTGAGGTGGTTGTACTCACGCTACACCCTGCACTTCGTGTACAGATCCAGGTGTTTATGGTCACAAAGGACGTTGATCTCATGCGTGGTTGAGTATCGGAGTTTCATGAGGTACCTGACGGCGTTCGCAGTCCTTGTCTCTAATTCCTTGTTATCATTTCTTTTCTGTATTGGTATTTTGACACAGACTCTAGTAGACACTATTTCTTAGACTGGTTGTTTAGATGCTCATGACTTGGTGACACCCGATGTTTGGAGCTATTTTCTGCGCTGTATTTTGAGTTTAACTCCTGTTTTTATGAAAATTATGTCATGTAAAAACTTTTGACTTATCTTTTGTGAAACATTGGAAGTATTTTTGAGAATCGGCTTGCCTAGTACCATCAATAGGCGCCATCACGATAGGTTAGGATTTTGGGTCGTTACAAGTTGGTATCAAAGCATAGGTTGCATAGGTTGCATAGTTCTTACGAGTCATGAGCAGGTTTAGCAGAGTCTTGCGGATCGGTACAGAGATGTCTGTACTTATCTTCGAGAGACTGTCGAACCCTTAGGAAATTCCACATTCTTGAATTCTTGTCGTGCGAATCTTTTGACTCTGATAACTAAACTTTTGTTGTTTATTCTCTCACAGATGGTGAGGACACGTTCTACGATGTAGGATGGACAGCCACTAGTACCACCAGCAGGGCCGCGAGAGGCCGAGGTTGCGGTAGAGGCCACGGTAGAGGCAGAGGTGCAGCTCACACAACAGCTAGGGCAGCACCTGTAGATCCACCAGTTTCCCCAGTTCAGGAGCAGGCACCAGTTGTGGATGAGCCCATGGGTCCAGCTCAGACACCACCCGTGCCCATTGTGATTCCAGGCCTTCAGGAGGCCTTAGCTCAGATTCTGACCGCGTGTACCAGTCTTGCTCAGGCAGTGTCTGTTCCGTCCGCAGTAACCACTTCTCAGGCTGGGGGAGGTGCTCAGACTCCCGTCGCCCGCACACCAGAGCAGGTGGTACAGGGACTCCAGACACTGGGGGTACCACCAACCCATCCTGTTGCAGCCGCTCAGGACTATATGGTTCCTGTCATGCCTGATGATGAGCAACATAGATTAGAGAGGTTTGGGAGACTCCAGCCTCCATCTTTCAGTAGTACAGAGGGAGAGGATGCACAGGGCTTGTTGGATAAGTACCAGAGGATACTTCGTATAATAGGTATTCTAGAGACCAGTGTGGTCTTGTTCACTACTTTTCAATTCTCTGGGCTGACTTCAGTTGGTGGGAGGCTTACGAGAGGCGTAGGCCGGTCGGCGCAGCACCCCTTACATGGCAGCAGTTCTACGTTCTTTTCCTGGAGAAGTTCGTGCCTCAGTCCCGTAGAGAGGAGATACACAGGCAGTTCAAGCAGCTTCGTTAGGGTAATATGTCCGTGATGTAGTATGAGATGAGATTTTCTGATTTGACCTGTCATGTTGTCTGGTTGGTTCCCACCGATAGGGAGAGGATCAGGAGGTTCATAGATGGCCTCACTTTTTAGCTGCGATTGCTTATGACTAGAGAGAGAGTGTCTGGTGCTACTTTAGATAAGGTTGACGACATTGCTCGTCAGATTGAGATGGTTCGCAGCCAGGAGAGGGTTGATAGGGAGGCCAAGAGGCATCGTGGACAGGGTGGATTCAGCGGTGTTCCTTCTCGGGGTCAGTTCCACCATGGTAGGGGTCGTCCTTTCAGCTCAGGTGTCTACGGGTAGTTCCCCAGGGTATCAGGAGCAGCAGTTCCGTCAGAAGAGGGGTTGTTTCGAGTGCGGAGATTTTGGTCATATTAAGATAGATTGCCCTAGTTTGTTGAGTAGGACTCCACATCAGAGTTCTCAGCCGATGGCACCAGCACCAACAGCTTCACCACCTGCCCAGCCAGCTCGGGGTGGGGCTCAATCAGCTAGGGGTCGCCCTAGAGGGGGAGGCCGATCAGGGGGCGGCCAGGCTTGTTTCTATGCTCTCCCTACTAGACCAGATGTCATTGCTTCGGATGTTGTGATCACAAGTATTGTCTTAGTTTTCCACAGAGATGCCTTTGTATGATTTGACCCTAGTTCCACTTATTCATATGTGTCCTCATATTTTGCTCATTATCTGGATATGCCCCGTGAGTCTCCCTTTTCACCTGTTCATGTGTCTACGCCTGTGGGCGATACTATTATTGTGGACCATGTATATCAGTCATGTGTGATGACTATTGGGAGTTTGGAGACTAGAGTGGATCTCTTGTTGCTTAGTATGGTCGACTTTGACGTGATTTTGGGTATGGATTGGTTGTCTCCATGTCATGCGGTTCTAGATTGTCACGCGAAGACCGTGACGTTGGCGATGCCGGGGTTGTCGAGGGTTGAGTGGAGCGGCTCTATAGACTATGTTCCCAGTAGAGTGATTTCATACTTGAAGGCTCAGTGGATGGTTGAGAAGGGTTGTCTATCTTATCTGACCTTTGTGAGGGATGTTAGTGCAGAGACCCCTGCTATTGATTCCGTTCTAGTGGTGCGAGATTTTTCGGATGTGTTTCCTGCAGACCTGGCGGGCATGCCGCCTGAAAGGGATGTTGACTTTGGTATTGATTTGGTACCGGGCACTCAGCCCATTTCTATTCCACCGTATCGTATGGCACCGGTGGAGTTGAAGGAATTGAAGGAGCAGCTTCAGGAACTCCTTGATAAGGGGTTTATTCGGCCTAGCGTGTCACCTTGGGGTGTACCAGTTCTATTTTTGAAGAAGAAGGATGGTACTATGAGAATGTGCATTGATTACAGACAGTTGAACAAGGTCACAATCAAGAACAAGTATTCTTTGTCGCGTATTGATGATCTATTTGACCAGCTTCAGGGAGCGAGGGTGTTCTCCAAGATTGATTTGAGGTCAGGGTATCACCAGTTGAAGATTCGGGACTCGGATATTCTTAAGATAGCTTTCAGGACCAGTTATGGTCATTTTGAGTTCCTTGTGATATCTTTTGAGCTGACCAACGCCCCAGCAGCGTTCATGCATCTGATGAATAGTGTGTTTCATCATTATCTTGACTCATTCATTATTGTATTCATTGATGATATCCTGGTGTACTCTCGTAGCCAGGAGGTGCATACCCAGCATCTGAGGATCGTGTTGCAGTGGTTGAGGGAGGAGAAACTTTATGCAAAGTTCTCCAAGTGTGAGTTTTGGCTCAGTTCAGTGGCGTTTTTAGGGCACGTGGTGTCCAGTGAGGGTATTCAGGTGGAACCGAAGAAGATATAGGCGGTTCGAAGTTGGCCCAGATCGTCCTCAGCCACAGAGATTTGGAGTTTTCTTGGTTTGGCTGGTTATTACCGTCATTTTGTAGAGGGTTTCTCATCTATCGCATCGCCCTTGACCAAATTGACCCAAAAGGGTGCTCCTTTCAGGTGGTCAGATGAGGGCGAGGAGAGCTTTAAGAAGCTCAAGACTACTTTGACCACGGCTAAAGTTCTAGTTCTACCATCACCTTCTGGTTCTTACACAGTGTATTGTGATGCTTCTCGGATCGGTATTGGGTGTGTTCTGATGCAGGAGGGCAGAGTGATTGCTTATGTTTCGCTCCAGTTAAAGCCTCATGAAAAGAACTATCCTATCCACAACCTTGAGTTAGCAGTTATTGTTCATGTCTTGAAGATCTGGCGGCACTATTTGTACGGTGTCCATTGTGAGATTTACACTGATCACTAGAGTTTGTAACATCTGTTCAAACAGAAGGATCTTAACTTGCGTCAGCGGAGGTGGTTTGAGCTTCTTAAGGACTGTGATATCACCATTTTTTACCATCCCGGGAAGGCTAATGTGGTGGCCGATGCCTTGAGTTGCCGGGCGGAGAGATTGGGGAGCTTAGCATATCTTCCAGCAGCAGATAGGCCATTAGCATTGGATGTTCAGGCCTTAGCCATCCAGTTTGTTAGATTGGATGTTTCTGAGCCGAGTCGAGTATTGGATTATGTGGTCTTCTGGTTTACTCTTTATGATCGTATCAGAGAGCGTCAGTATGATGACCCCCACCTACTTGTCCTTAAGGACATGGTCCAGCACGGTGATGCTAAGGAGGCCACTATTGGGGATGATGGTGCATTGAGGATGCAGGGCAGACTATGTGTACCCAATGTAGATGGTTTGCGAGAGTTGATTCTTCATGATGCTCATATATCACGGTATTCCATTCATCTGGGTGACGCGAAGATGTATCAAGACTTGAGGTAGCATTACTGGTGGAGGAGAATGAAGAAGGACATAGTGGAGTATGTAGCTCGGTGTCTAAATTGCCAGCATGTGAAGTATGAGCATCAGCGGCCAGGTGGGTTATCCCAGAAATTAGAGATTCCGGAGTGGGAATGGGAGGGGATCACTATGGATTTTGTTGTTGGGCTTCCACGGACTCAGCGAAAGTTTGATGCGGTTTGGGTGATTGTGGACAAGCTGACCAAGTCACCTCATTTCATTCCTGTGATGACTACCTATTCTTCCGAGCAGCTGGCTCGAGTGTATATTCGCAAGATCATCAGGCTTCATGGCGTGCTGGTATCTATCATCTCTGATCGGGGTACGCAGTTTAAATTACGGTTCTGGAGGGTCGTATAGCATGAGTTGGGTACTCGAGTGGAGTTGAGCACGGCATTTCACCCTCAGACGGACGGACAGTCTGAGCGCACTATTCAGATATTAGAGGATATGCTTTGTGCGTGTGTGATGGAGTTTGGGGGTTCGTGGGATCAGTTCTTGCCACTAGCGGAGTTTGCCTACAATAACAGTTATCAGTCGAGCATCCAGATGGCACCGTATGGGGCTCTGTATAGTAGGCGGTGTAGGTTTCCAGTGGGTCGGTTCGAGCCGGGAAAGGCTAGATTATTGGGTACAAACTTGGTTCAGGATGCTCTGGAGAAGGTTAAGGTGATTCAGGATAGACTGCGCACAGTCCAGTCCAGACAGAAGAGTTATGCTGATCGGAAGGTTCACGATGTTGCATTCATGATTGTAGAGCGGGTCTTGCTCCGGGTGTCACCCATGAAGGGTCTTACGAGGTTCGGAAAGAAGGTCAAGCAGAGCCCGAAGTTTATCGGCCCATTTGAGGTATTGCGATGTGTTGGGGAGGTATTGGCCGTAAAACGCAAAAAAATGAGGAACGGTCATGGAGGGGCGGTGACTATGGTTCCTTAGGTCATATTTGATGGCCCGGAAAAATTTAAGGTGATCTAGGTCCGGAGGGGCCCGACCCACTCGGAAGGCAGCACACGAAAATATGGTAATCGGGCGAAATTCTCCCGGGGGCCTCGGGTTGACTTCGGCAGGTTAACGGATCAAGGTTCGATGTTAAAGAATTGCAACTGCTGGTGTAATTGCATCTACGTATTGGAATCGCAAATGCAAGCTCGCAGATGCGAGAAAGGGACCTCAGAAGCGGCCAGGAAGGCTTTGGGCAGGGGACACAAATGCGGACTTTTGGGCGCAGAAGCACTTGCGCAGAAGCGGGCGGAAGGGCGCAGCTGCGGGCAGGCGCGCAGGTGCAATGGAATTTTCCGCACCTGCGATTGCGCAGATGCGGTCCAAGGCTCGCAGAAGCGGAGTCTTCACCACAGAAGCGGGACCGCGTATGCGGAAATATGGTCGCAGGTACGAAAGGCCTGGGCAGAATGTTTAAAAACAATGGTTCGCGATTTTGGTTTCATTACAATATTTTGAACTCGGACTTAGGCGATTTTGGAGAGGATTTTCGAGAGGATTATTGAGGTAAGCTTATTGTACTCGCTTTGATCAATAATCTTGTTTCCTCATTGTTTTTCCCACCTATATTATGTGGTTTTAAGGTGAAATTTGGGGGTTTGGGATTAGGGATTGGGAGAGTTAATTTTGGGGAATTGAATGGCCATTTGATGTCGAATTTTGATAAATTTGGTATGGTTAGAATCGTGAGTGAATGAGCTTTCGGGTTTTGTGACTTTTGTAGGATTTTTAGACGTAGGCCCAGGGCCAGCTTTTGACCAATTTCGGATTTTGGCTTATAATTTCATATTTTTCTTGTGGAATTGATCCCTTTAGTCTGTATTGATTGTATGATACTGCTTGTGGCTAGATTCGAGATGTTTGGAGGCTGATTCGCGAGGCAAAGCCACTTTGGAGTAGAGTTTTGCGGGGTTTGAGATAAGTAACAGTTTTAAATATGGTCCTGAGGGTATGAAACCCCGGATTATTATATTATGTGATTATTTTGGAGGTGACGCACATGCTAGGTGACGGGCATGTAAGTGTGTACCGTGGGAATTGGGACTTGGTCCATTCCGCGAAACTGGAAAGTTGAATAAGCTTGTTGTTATCTATGTGCCCTTTCTGTGCTATAGAAATTTGACAGTGAATCATGCTAGAAATCATGCTTAGGCTATGTGTTGGTGTTGTAAATACCCCAGTGGTCATGATACCCGTTAAACCTTTCTGCTTATTGTTACTTGTACTCAATCGTAGTATTACTTGCATATTATACCGCAGTCTCTGTTAATCCCTGTTGAGACATTATATCATTCTGTTTTGGGCAGATTTCCCCTTTATTACTAAGGGCCGTGAGACTAAAAGTTTTGATGACTGAGTGAGGCCGAGGGCCTGTTTGAGAGGTATTGATACCATAGCACATGAGTTGTCCGTGCGGATCATGATATTTATACTATAGCACGTGAGTTGTCCATGCTGATTCTCATATGATACTGTAGCACGTGAGTTGTCCGTACGGATCTTGATATGACACTATAGCACGTGAGTTGTCCGTGCAGCACGTGAGTTATCCGTGCAGATTATAGCGTTTGGGCTGTAGAAGCCCCTCAGGAGTCTGTAACCCCCCCACACCCCCAGTGAGCGCAGGTACTTATTGAGTGTGAGTATTGAGGGCTAAGAGCCGAGTGTTGAGCTATTGAGAGAGCTTGAGGGACTCTTGTACTGAGGGGTTGCACTTGTTTCATTTGTTGCTGCACTTAGATGATTTATGTCATTGTTCTAAAACTTCTGGAAAATATTGTATCCGGTTTTACCTGAACTTGGTAATATGTAACTGACTTGACTTAAATTGCTGGAATTGAAACATGTCTACTTTCATTGCTGAAATTACTTAAATGAACTGTATTTGTATAGCTTGTCACTACCTTTCAGTTCCTTAATTATTATTGTTATTTACTGAGTTGGTTGTACTCACGCTACGCCCTGCACTTCGTGTGCAGATCCAGGTATTTTCGGTCACGGAGGACGTTGATCTCGTGCGTGGTTGAGTATCATAGATTCACGAGGTAACTGTCGGCGTTCGAAGTCCTTGTCTCTCCTTCCTTGTTATCTTTTCTTTTCTGTATTGGTAATTTGACACAGACTCTTGTAGACATTGTTTCTTAGACTGGTTGTTTAGATGCTCATGACTTGGTGACACCCGATGTTTGGGGCTATTTTTCCGCATTGTATTTTGAGTTTAACTCTTGTTTTTACGAAAACTTTGTCATGTAAAAGCTTTTGACTTATCTTTTGTGAAACATTGGAAGTATTTTTGAGAATCGGCTTGCCTAGTACCATCGATAGGCGCCATCACGACAGGTTAGGATTTTGGGTCATGACACGAATACAACGGACATGATGTCATTGTTACAGCAGATAATACAATCCATAATGTGGAGAAGGAAGGCAGTGTTGTGATTAACAAGAAGCAAAAAGACACTATCACCCTCAATAGTGTCTTTCATGTTTCAGGTATGAAGAAATATCTATTTTCAATTGCAAATACTGTAGATGCTAGAAACTATTTGCTATTTAGCCCATGTGATGTGAAGTTCCTCCAAAATATTATAGTTCTCAAGGCAGATATCATTCACTCAGGTAAGAGAGTTAATGATTTATATGTCTTATATGCCTCTAATTCATATATTGAGAAGATAAGTAGCAATGATAACACACATATTTGGCATGCTAGACTTGGACATCTTAGCATGGATAAATTAGAAGCCATGGTAAAATTGAATCTAGTAAAAGGATTGTCTAACTTAAAAAAATTTGGTGGAAGAGAGGTTTGTGAAGGATGTCAATATGGAAAAGCACATCGTCTTCCATTTGATAGATCCTTGTCAAGGTGTAATGCTCCACTAGAACTGGTTCACAGTGACTTGATGGGGATAACGAGAACTTCTTCATTCTCAGGCTATTCTTATATGCTAATTTTCATTGATGATTTTACTAGATTCACTTGGGTTTATTTTGTGAAGCATAAGTCAAAAGTTTTCATTAAGTTTGTGGAGTTCAAAAAAAATAGTTGAAGGCGAACTCGATTCCATAATAAGGCGGCTACGAACTGATAATGGTGGTGAGTTCACTTCAGATGAATTTCTTTCCTTTTGTCATCAGCGTGGCATTAAAAGAGAACTCACATGCACTGATACACCACAACAAAATGGAGTGGTTGAAAGGAAGATCCGACACTTAATTGAGACATGCAAGAGTTGGTTTCATGCCAAGAATTTACCTAGAGCCTTGTGGGCTGAAGGTATTAAATGTGCAACATATGTGATTAATAGGATGCCGCTTTCTCCAAACAATATGAAGTCTCCTTATGAATTAATATTTGTAGAAAATCCTAGCGTTAAATACCTCAGAGTTTTTGGCTCTATTTGTTATGTTCACATTCCGGATTCTCAACGAAGAAAGTTGGATGCCAAGAAAAGGAAATGCATCTTTGTCGGATTTGATGATAGGAGAAAGGGCTGAAAGTGCATGGATCCTAAAACTCATCTATTCGTTGTCTCAAGGGATGTCATATTCGATAAAGTCTCTTTGTATTATGGAGTTGCGGAAGAACGGGCAGGTTCTAAACCATTGAACCTTGAAGCATCAAATCTTCCCATCACGGGTACTTCTTAAGATAATATAGTTGTCGAGGAGCTAAGAGAAAGGGGGAGCCCGAGAACTAAACGACATGAAACTCAATAAGGAGATGATTCAAGTGTTTTAGGAAGGCCAAAAAGAACTATTGTCAAGCCAGGTCGTTTCAGAGATGAAAACTTCGTCAACACATACTCATGTTTCTTTGCAGGACCAATTGAAGAACCTTCAGTCATTGGGATTGGGGAAGCAAGAAGAGCCAGAAATATAGTGCTGAGATCGTCACCAAGACACGTCTTAAAGCATCGGTTGAGTTCTTCCACGACAAGCTTGGGATAGCTTCCAAAAAATTTCTTTAAGGGGGAGTGTGAAAAAATAATGTAAATTTTTTGGAATAGTAAAAATTATATATAGTTAGAAGAAGTTTCTAGAAAGTTATGAAGTACTATCTTTGATATTTGTTATACCTAAGAAATATCTAGATATTCTAGAGTCTTGAATATTTAAGGAAGATATTAGTAGAAGATGATAGAATTGTTTAAATTATTTTTGTATCTAAAATCATCCCTAGACAAGTATAAATAGGAGTTGTCTTAGGCATTTGCAATAAATCCAAAATCATGAAAGCCTTCTTTTTATAACAAAGTTATCTTCTCCAAAACGTTCCTTCTTTTTCAAAGCTTTCTCTTCTTTAATTAAATCATCCAATCTGAGTTAACGATCTTGGGCTAGCAGAAGGTCTCCAAATTATATTTTTCTTTCTGTTATTCTTTACAAAATTAATATAAGAGATTCTTATGGGCAGCAATAAGTAATTATAGTGGTATTAACAAGCCATCCTTGAACTAAAAGAAGAAAATCGACTAGACAATAGTTGATACTACCAACTTTGATTTGTAAGGGAAAAGTTGTTCATTTTCAGGATAGCATATAATTAATGTCAATTGTGCAACTAAACTAGTAATAATTTGTGCAATGTGTAAAAGAATAAAGAATCATCTACATATTTCTGTCAAGAAACACCGGCTCAAATAAAAAAAATTACCAATTTGAACAAGTAACTTAGCCATTGCTTATAATTCAATATACTCAGAGATATTACACTACTTATAATATAGATGTCACGACCCCAAATTCCCTCAGTAGGATGTCGTGATGGCACATAATCTCTAATACTAGGTAAGCCTATCAATGAGGAATAAAAATAGAAATCTGAAACTTTAAATAATTGCAACTCCCAAAACCTAGTAGAAATAAGTCACAAGCTTCTAAGAATGTATTCTCTATGTCTCTATACATCAGAGTCTAAAGCAAATAAAGAAGACAACATAATAAGATAGAAGGGGACTCCGGAGTCTGCGAACGCTGGCAGATATATCTCGAAGTCTCCTCGTACAGCTAGTTTACTGATGCCTGGTCTGATAAGGTGTACCTGGAGCTGCACAAAAAGATGTGCAGAAGCGTAGTATGAGTACACCATAGCGGTACCCAGTACGTGCCAAGCCTAACCTCGGTAGAGTAGTGACGAGGTCAGGTTAGGCCCTACTGGAAAATAATAATAGCATGGAAAAATGTTAACAATATAATAAAATAAATGACAATGGAAATGAATCAAGTAGCATGTCACCATTTAATTACACAAAATAATGGCAAATAATATCTCATGGAATAAAAACAGAATTCCTTTCAACTTTAAGAAAATCACAACAAATAATCAAAGGCAATTGCGGCCAAAAATCAATATCAACAAGGGCACTCCTGAGGTACCGCCTCGTAGTCCCAAATCATAAATAAATTCACAATATCTCATTTCTTTATCTCACCGCGGGAGCCTTCACAATTTATTTTAAAGAAAACATTTTTTTTCCGAAATAGCATCCCGCGTTTTAGCCATCTTTATCACACCGCATGACTTCTAGTAGTTCTCCCTACTAGCCACGCGTATCAAGCCACCCTTATCTCAACGCATGCGTTTCAATACCCATACCTTATACCACCACATGCGTATCAACATCAAAATATATCACAATTTGTACCTCTAGTGCTCAAATAATTTAACTTGCCAAAATACTTCAACAATAATATTTTTCCACAATAAAGAGCTCACGGCTCCATCACAATGAGTACAAAAATCTTACAAAAATATTCAGAAATAAATAATTCAGCAAAATAATATTTCAAAATCTTTAATACGTTGCTTCAATACCAAATTTAAAAATGTCAAATACTTCATATTGATAATATTTAATTTAAAGAAAATCAACTTCAAATAATGCACAGAATAAAAGAAACCAAGTTTCAACTAAACAAGTAAAACAATTAGTAGGAAAAGGTCAAGCAACTTTAAAATATAAACATTAAATCAATGATGAAGAATATATCAGAATAAAATAGTTTAATTAATGCGCAACAGTGATCTACATAATTTATAAATATAATCTTTCACATTTAGCCTGTGTACATACTCGTCACCTCGTGTACACGACTTTCAATACATTACAATTTATCACTTCAATACCAATCCTAGGGGAGATTTCCCCCACACAAGGTTAGACAAGTCACTTACCTCGACTTGCTCTAATTTAACTAAGTAGTATGCTTTTTCCTCGATTTTCCGACTCTGATCGACTCGAATCTAGTCGTAATTAATTCGATACAGTCAACAAAAATTATAGCAATCAATTCATAAGAAAATACTATATTTTTCAATAAAATCCGTAATTAGCTCAAAAATGGCCAGTGGGGCCCACATCTCGGAATCCGACAAAAATTACGAAATATGAACGCCCATTCAATTACGAGTCTAACCGTACCAGTTTCACTCAAATTCGACTCCGAATCGATACCGAAATCTCAAAAATTCATTTCTATGAGATTTCAAAAAACATTCAAAATTTCAATCTCAAAACACTAATTAAATGGTGAAAACAATGATATATTTGTGTATATAGACCAAATCCGACTTAGAATCACTTACCCCAATGTCTTTCCTTGAAAATCTATCAAACATTACCTCTGCTCAAGCTCCAGTTTGTTAAAAATAGCGAATGGGACAAATTCCCCAGTTTTATAAACTTACAGATCTGTCCAGGCTGGACCTCGATCATGGAACTTCGATCCTGGGGCTCGATCATTGTCCTCGATCATTGCCCTCGATCATGGACCTCGGTCATGGACTTCGATCATGGCTTCGATCATGGCCCTCGACCCTGGGGTTCGATCACAGCCATCGATCCTGGCTATCGATCATGGCTTCCATCTTTTTGGCCTTCGATCACTAGCCTCGGTCATAGCCCTCGATCATGGGCCTTCGATCACTGGCTATCACTGGCCTTCGATCATGGCTCTCGAGCCTGCCTTCGATTTTTGACTCTCGAGCCTTGCCTTCGATCCTCAGCTCAATTTCTGGGCTTGATTTCTGGACTTGATTTCTCGACTCGATTGTTCAGCAGAAGAAAATTTGCAGCAGCTGTTTAAGTCTAATTTTTGATCCGTTAACCAACCGAAACTCACCCGAGGCCTTCGGACCTCAACCAAATACACCAACAAGTCCTAAAATATTATACAAACTTATTTGAAACCTCAAATCACATAAAACAATGCTAAAATCACGAATCATGCTCCAATGCAAGCTTAATGAAACTTAGAATTTTCAACTTCTACATTCGATGTCGAAACCTATCAAATCAAGTTCGATTGACCTCAAATTTTGCACACAAGTCATAAATGGCATAACGGAGCTATGAAAAATTTTCGGAACTGGATTCCAACTCCAATATCAAAAAGTCAACTCCCCGATCAAACTTCTAAACTTTAAATTCTTATTTTAGCCATTTCAAGCCTAATTTCACTACGGACTTCCAAATAAAATTCCGATCAAGCTCCTAAGTCCAAAATCACCATAAAGAGCTGTTGGAATCATCAAAATTCTATTCCAGGGTCGTTTGCACATAATTCGACATTCGGTCACTATTTGACTTAAGCTTTTAAAATCTTTAATTTTTTATCAAAATTCCATATCTCGGGCTAGAGACCTCGAAATTTGATTCTGGGCATATGCCCAAGTTTAAAATCACGATACGGACCTACCAAAACTGTCAAAATACTGATCCGAGTCCGTTTGCTCAAAATATAGACCAAAGTCAACTCAGTTGAGTTTTAAAGCTCTAATTCACATTTTAATCCATTCTTCACATAAAAACTTTCCAGAAAATTTTACGGACTGCGCACGCAAGTCGAGTAATGATAAATAGTGCTTTTTGAGGTCTTAGAACATAGAATTAATTATTAACTTTAAAGATGATATTTTGGGTCATCACATTCTCTACCTATAAAACAAACGTTCGTCCTCGAACAGAGTTAGAAAAAGTACCTGAGCTGGTGAATAAGTGTGGATAACAGTTGCGCATATCATGCTCAGTCTCCCAAGTTGCCTCCTCGACCGGATGATCCCTCCACTGAACCTTCACGGAAGCAATGTTCTTTGACCTCAACTTTCAAACCTGCCTATCTAAAATAGCCAGTGGTTCCTCAACATAAGATAGATCCTTGTCCAACTGAACGGAACTGAAGTCTAACACATGAGACGGATCGTCGTGATATTTCTGAAGCATAGAAACATGGAATACCGGATGAACTGCAGAGAGACTAGGTGGTAGTGCAAGTCTGTAAGCCACCTCTCCAACTCTCTCAAGAATCTCAAAAGGTTCAATATACCTAGGGCTCAACTTGACCTTCTTCCCGAACCTCATCACCCCCTTCATAGGCGAAACCCGGAGCAATACTAGCTCACCAACCATAAGTGCAACATCACGAACCTTCCGATCCACATAACTCTTCTGTCTAGACTAGGTTGTATGAAGTCGATCCTGAATCAACTTAACCTTTTTCCAAGGCATCCTGAACCAAGTCTGTACCCAATAGTCTAGCCTCGCCCGGTTCGAACCAACCCACTAGGGACCGGCACCGCCTACCATACAAGGCCTTATACGGAGCCATCTGAATGCTTGACTGGTAACTGTTGTTGTAAGCAAACTCCGCAAGTGGTAAGAATTGATCCCAAGCACCCCCAAAATCTATCACACACGCACGAAACATATCCTCCAGTATCTGAATAGTGCGTTCGGACTGTCCGTCCGTCTGAGGGTGAAATGATGTACTCAACTCCACACGAGTACCCAACTCTCGCTGTACAACCCTCCAAAACCGTGAGGTAAACTGTGTACCCCGATCAGAGATGATAGATACCCGTACACCGTGAAGTCTGACAATCTCGCGAATATATACCTGAGCCAGCTGCTCTGAAGAGTAAGTAGTAATCACAGGAATGAAATGAGCTGACTTGGTCAATCTATCCACAATCACCCAAACTGCATCGAATTTCCTCTGAGTCCATGGGAGTCCAATAACGAAATCCATAGTCATCCGCTCCTATTTCCATTCTTGAATTTCCAACTTTTGAAGCAATCCACCTGGTCGTTGATGCTCATACTTCACCCGCTGGCAATTTAGGCACCGAGCTACATATTCCACTATGTCTTTCTTCATCCGCCTCCACCAATAGTGTTGTTTCAAGTCCTGATACATCTTTGCAGCACCCGGATGAATGGAGTACCACGAACTGTGAGCCTCCTGGAGAATTAACTCATCAAACCATCTACATTAGGCACACAAAGCCTGCCCTGCATCCATAATACACTGTTATCTCCAATTGCGACTTCCTTGCCATTACCGTGGTGAACTGTATCCTTAAGGACAAGCATATGGGGGTCATCATACTGACGTTCCCTGATACGATCATAAAGAGAAGACTGAGAAACCACACAAGCCAAAACTCGACTCGGCTCGGAAACATCCAATCTAACAAACTGGTTGGCCAAGACCTGAACATCCAAGGCTAAAAGTCTCTCTGCTACTGGTAAATATGCTAAGCTGCCCAAACTCTCCGCCTTACGACTCAAGGCATCGGCCACTACATTGGCCTTCCCAGGATGATAGAGAATGGTGATACCATAATCCTTAAGCAAATCCAACATCTTCACTTCCGCAAATTAAGATCCTTCTGTTTAAACAGATGTTGTACATTCCGGTGATCGGTGTAGACCTCACAATGGACACCGTACAAATAATGCCGCCAAATCTTCAAGGCATGAACAATAGCTGCTAACTCAAGGTCATGTACAGGATAATTATTCTCATGCACCTTTAACTATCTGGATGCGTAGGCAATCACCCTACTATCTTGCATCAACACTGCGCTGAGACTAATACGCGACGTATCACAATACACAGTATAAGACCCTAAACCTGTAGGTAATACCAATATTGGGGTTGTGGTCAAAGTTGTCTTGAGCTTTTGGAAGATCTCCTCACATTCCTCGGTCCACATGAACGGAGCACCCTTCTGGGTTAATTTGGTCATAGATGCAACAATAGAAGAGAAACCCTTTACAAATCGGCGATAATACCCTGCCAAACCAAGTAAACTCCGGATTTGCATAACTGAGGACGGTCTAGACCAACTATGCACTGCTTCAACCTTCTTCGGATCTACCTTGATTCCCTCGCACGAAACTATATGACCCAAAAATCCCACTGAATCAAGCTAGAATTCACACTTTGAAAATTTTGCATATAACTTCTTTTCTCTCAAAATCTAAAGCACAGTCCTCAGGTGTTGTTCATGATCTTCCCGACTCCGGGAATACACCAGAATGTCGTCAATAAACACAATGATGAAAGAACCAAGATAGGGTTGAAATACACTATTCATTAAGTGCATAAATGTTGTTGGGGCGTTGGTCAATTCAAAAGACATCACAAGGAACTCGTAATGACCGTACCAAGTCCTGAAAGCAGTCTTTGGGATATCTGGCTCCCGAATCTTCAACTGATGATAGCCTGAATGCAAGTAAATTTTAGAAAACACTCTGGCACCCTGAAGCTGATCAAATAGATCATCAATACGTGGCAATGGATACATTTTCTTCACTGTAGCATTGTTCAGCTGGCGGTAATCAATACACATCCGCATAGAACCATCCTTCTTCTTCACAAATAAGACAGGAGCACCCCAAGGCGATACACTGGGCCGAATGAAGCCTTTATCAAGTAATTCCTATAACTGTTATTTTAATTCTTTCAAATCTGTTGGGGCCATACGATATGGTGGAATAGAAATGGGCTGAGTACCCGGTAATAAATCAATGCCAAAGTCAATATCTCTATCGGGTGGCATACCCAGAAGATCTACTGGAAATACATCAAGAAAATCCCTTACTACAAAAACTGAATCCACGGTAGGAGTATCAATACTAACATCTCTCACATAGGCCAGATACGCATCACACCCCTTCTCAACCATTCGTTGAGCTCTAAGAAATGAAACAACCCTTCTAGGAATATGATCTGAGGTACCTCTCCACTCTAGCCGTGGTAGACCTAGCATAGCCAACGTTACTGTCTTGGCGTAATAATCAAGAATAGCATGATAGGACGACAACCAGTCCATGACCAAAATAATATCGAAATCCACTATACTAAGCAATAATAAATCAGCTCTGGTCTCAAAATCACTGATAACAATTATACACGACCGATACACACGGTCCACAATAATAGATTTACCCACGGGTGTAGATACATAAACAGACAAACTCAAGGAATCACGTGATACGCCCAAATACGGGGCAAAATAAGATGACACATAAGAATAAGTGGAGCGTGGATCAAATAAGACTGATGCATCCCTATGACAGACCGGAATAATACTTGTGATAATAGAATCGGATTCAACAGCCTCTATCCTAGCAGGAAGGGCATAATATCTGGTCTGGCCTCCCCTTCTAGGGCAACCTCTACCTTCCCGACCTCCACCTTTGGCTGGCTGTGCAGGTGGAGTGGCAACTGGTGCAGTAATCATGGCCTGAGAAGCTTGAGGGCCCTGTGGAATAGGTGGGGCATGAGAAATCCGAGGAGGTGCACCCCTCCTAAGTCTGGGGCAATCCCTCATGATATGACGAGTGTCACCATACTCAAAATAAGCCCTCGGAGGACGTGGCTGCTGGGACTGGCTCGGGACTGATCGACTTGACTGCCCGCTGAAAGCACCCCGTACAGGAGGTACAGAAGACACTGGCGGTGCATAATATGGAACTTGAGGTTTGGGAGTAGCCAGAATACCACTGGAAGCTGGAAGTGCTGAATGAATAGGACGACTCACAAAACCTCTACCATGACGGGCTGCAACTGGGGCACGAGAATTATTATTTGTGCCAGAATCTCGGGGTCTCTTAGCTTCCCTCTCTTCCCTCTCCCGAATCCGCATACCTTCCAATCTCCTAGAAATTGACACCACATGTTAGTATGTGATGTCCATCTCTAGCTCTCGGGCCATACTGTATCTGATATTAGGGTGGAGACCCTCAATAAATCTGTGAACCCGCTCTCGAACAGTAGCAACTAAGGCTGGTGCATGCCTCGCCAAATCACTGAATCGGACCGCATACTCTGACACGGTCATAGAACCCTGGTGCAACTGCTCAAACTCTGTGCGCCATGCATCTCTAAGACTCTGAGGAATATACTCCCTTAAGAACATATCTGAAAATTGAGTCCAAGTGAGTGAAGATGCCTCAGCGGGACTATCCAACTCATATGCCCACCACCACTGGTAGGCTGCTCCTCTAAACTAGAATGCCGTGAAAGAAACCCCATTGGAGTCCACAATACCCATAGTACGAAATATACGGTGAATTCCTTCAGAAAACCCTGAGCATCCTCTGAAGCTAAGCCACTGAAAGTGGGAGGGTGGTACTTTTTGTACCTTTCAAGCCTGAACTACTCCCCCTCTGAGACTGATGTCCTAATCTCAGGCCGAACTGGGACAACTGGCTGCACTGGTATAACCTCTGGGGCATGGTCAACTTGGGCCCGTGGTTCTGGAGTACGGGCGGCGGGAGTCTGTGCTCCTCCTCCGGCCTGAGATGTGGCAGGAGCAAGTGGAATTAACCCTGCCTGAGCTAGAGTGCCAAACATGCTCAAAAACTGGGCAAGGGTCTCCTGAAGTGCAGGAGTAGTAACAGGCGTCTCAGGTGCATGCTCTCCAACTGGAGCTACTGGTGGCTCTGGTGCAGCAGCTCGTGTAGGTGCTCTGGCTGCACCACGTGGTCTTCCTCGGCCTCTGCCCCGACCCCGGCCTCTTACGGCTCCAACAGGGGGCGCGGGTGTCTGGTCATCGCATCCAGTTGTGCGTGTCCTCACCATCTGTGAGAGAATAGAAAGACAATGGTTTAAAATTTTGAAGTCAACAAATACGCACGATAAAGAATCAAAGAAGTGAATATTTTCTAACAGTTCCATAGCCTCTCGAAGATAAGTACAGACGTCTTCGTACCGATCCGCAAGACTCTACTAAACTTGCTTGTGATTCATAACACCTATGAACTTAGAGCTCTGATACCAACTTGTCACGACCCCAAATTCCCTCTGTAGGATGTCGTGATGGTACCTAGTCTCTAAGACTAGGTAAGCCTATCAATGCGGAATAAAAATATAAATCTGAAACTTTAAATAATTGCAACTCCCAAAACCTGGTAGAAATAAGTCACAAGCTTCTAAGAATTTATTCTCTATGTCTCTATACATCAGAGTCTAAAGCAAATAAGGAAGACAACATAGCAAGATAGAAGGGGACTCCGGAGTCTACGGACGCTGGCAGATATACCTCGAAGTCTCCTCGTACAGCTAGTTTACTGATGCCTGGTCTGATAAGGTGTACCTTGATATGCAGTAAAAGATGTGCAGAAGCATAGTATGAGTATACCACATCGGTACCCAGTAAGTGCCAAGTCTAATAAAATGTTAACAATATAATAAAATAAATGACAATGGAAATGAATCAAGTAGCATGTCACCATTTAATTACACAAAATAATGGCAAATAATATCTCGTGGAATCAAAACAGAATTTCTTTCAACTTTAAGAAAATCACAACAAATAATCAAAGGCAATTGCGGCCATAAATCAATATCAACAAGGGCACTCCCGAGGTACCGCCTCGTAGTCCCAAATCATAAATAAATTCACAATATCTCATTATCTCACCGCGGGAGCCTTCACAATTTATTTTAAACAAAAAACAGTTTGTCCCAAAATAGCATCCCGTGTTTTAGCCATCCTTATCACACCGCATGACTTCTAGTAGTTCCCCCTACTAGCCACGCGTATCAAACCGCCCTTATCTCACCGCATGCATTAAAATACTCAGACCTTATACCACCGCATGCGTATCAACATCACAATATATCACAATTTGCACCCCAAGTGCTCAAATAATTTAACTTGCCAAAATACTTCAACAACAATATTTTTCCACAATAAAGAGCTCGCGACTCCATCACAATGAGTACAAAAATCTTACAAAAATATTCAAAAATAAATAATTCAGCAAAATAATATTTCAAAATCTTTAATACGTTGCTTCAATACCAAATTTAAAAATGTCAAATACTTCATATTGATAATATTTAATTTAAAGAAAATTAACTTCAAATAATGCACAGAATAAAAGAAATCAAGTTTCAACTAAACAGGTAAAACAATTAGCAGGAAAAGGTCAAACAATTTTAAAATATAAACATTAAATCAATGATGAAGAATATATCAGAATAAAATAGTTTAATTAATGCGCAACAGTGATCTACACAATTTATAAATATAATCTTTCATATTTAGCCTGTGTACACACTCATAACCTCGTGTACACGACTTTCAATACATTACAATTTATCACTTCAATATCAGTCGTAGGGGAGATTTCCCCCACACAAAGTTAGACAAGTCACTTACCTCGACTTGCTCCAATTTAACCAAGTAGTATATTTTTTCCTCGATTTTCCGACTCTGATTGACTCGTATCTAGTCTTAATTAATTCGATATAGTCAACAAAAATTATAGGAATCAATTTCTTAAGAAAATACTATATTTTTCAATAAAATTCGAAATTAGCTCAAAAATGGCATGTGGGGCCCACATCTCGGAATCCGACGAAAATTATGAAATATGAACGCCCATTCAATTACGAATTCAACCATACCAGTTTCACTCAAATCCGACTCTGAATCGATACTGAAATCTCAAAAATTCATTTTTATGAGATTTCAAAAAAATTCCAAAATTTAGTTCTCAAAACACTAATTAAATGGTGAAAATAATGATATATTTGTGTATATAGACCAAATCCGAGTTAGAATCACTTACCCTAATGTCTTTCCTTGAAAATCTATCAAACATTGCCTCTACTCAAGCTCCAGTTTGTTAAAAATGGCGAATGGGACGAATTCCCCAGTTTTATAAACTTACAGATCTATCTAGGTTGGACCTCTATCATGGAACTTCAATCCTGGGGCTCGATCATGGTCCTCGATCATTGCCCTCGATCATGGATCTCGGTCATGGCCTTCGATCATGGCTTCGAACATGGCCCTCGACCCTGGGGCTCGATCACAGCCATCGATCATGGCTTCGATCTTTATGGCCTTCGATCACTGGCCTCGGTCATAGCCCTCGATCCTGGGCCTTCGATCACTAGCCTTCGAGCTTGCCTTCGATCATGGCTCTCGAGCCTTGCCTTCGATCATGGCTCTCGAGCCTGCCTTCGATTTTTGGCTCTCGATCCTTGCCTTCAATCCTCGGCTCGATTTTTGGGCTTGGTTTCTGGACTCGATTGCTCAGCAGAAGAAAATTTACAGCAGCTTTTTGCAGCAGTTGTTTAAGTCCAATTTTTGATCCGTTTACCAACCGAAACTCACCCGAGGCCCTCGGGACCTCAACCAAATACACCAACAAGTCCTAAAACATCATACGAACTTATTTGAAACCTCAAATCATATCAAACAACGCTAAAATCACGAATCATGCTCCAATTGAAGCTTAATGAAACTTAGAATTTTCAACTTCTACATTCGATGTCGAAATCTATCAAATCAAGTCCGATTGACCTCAAATTTTACACACAAGTCATAAATGACATAACGGAGCTATGAAAATTTTTCATAACTGGATTCCGACTCCGATATCAAAAAGTCAACTCCCCGGTCAAACTTCCAAACTTTAAATTCCTATTTTAGCCATTTCAAGCCTAATTTCACTACGGACTTTCAAATAAAATTTTGATCACGCTCCTAAGTCCAAAATCACCATACGGAGCTGTAGAAATCATCAAAATTCTATTCCGGGGTCGTTTGTACATAATTCGACAACTGGTCACTATTTGACTTAAGCTTTTAAAACCTTTAATTTTTCATCAAAATTTCATATCTCGGGCTAGGGACCTTGGAATTTAATTTCGGGCATACGCCCAAGTTCCAAATCACGATACGGACCTACCGAAACTGTTAAAATACTGATCTGAGTCCGTTTGCTCAAAATGTTGACCAAAGTCAACTCAGTTGAGTTTTAAATCTCTAATTCACATTTTAATCCTTTCTTCACATAAAAACTTTTCGAAAAATTTTACGTACTGCGCACGCAAGTCGAGTAATAATAAATAGTATTTTTTGAGGTCTTAGAACACAAATTAATTATTAACTTTAAAAATGATATTTTGGGTCATCACAATAGCCTATAGCTTATACGGATACCACTATAAGTGGCATTTTCCAATTGCGATTTATAAGTCAAATTTATAAATTGCGATTTATAAGTCGCATTTGTCAATTACGATTTACACTACTATAGGCTATAGATGTATAGCTTATACGGATACCACTATAAGTGACATTTTCCAATTGCGATTTATAAGTCGAATTTATCAGTTGCAATTTACACTACTTATAATATAGGCTATATATTGTATAGCTTATACGGATACCACTATAAGTGGCATTTTTCAATTATGATTTATAAGTATAATTTATCAATTGCGCTTTATAAGTTGCATTTGTTAATTGCGATTTATAGTCGCATTCGTCATTATAAGTTGTAAATGCGATATGTACTTAGCATTGGCCAATTGGGATTTGTAGTCTCATATGCCAATTGCTATTTATGCAATAGATATTCCTTAGAAATATTTTTGAGTACAGATATTCAGAATCAAGGTGACAAAAAAATATTATTAAAAAAAGAAATAAAAAATATAATTTGTTAATATCTTTTGCCAACTTCAAAAATCCAAACTTGACAACTAGATAATACTAGCACAAAAAGAAAAAGTAAAAATGACAGAGCAAAAATTCCCAATCCCAATTTTAGTACAAGAAAATAAAATTAAGATATTCCACCGCCTCTTTGACATACAGGTATATGATATTTGTGCTTGTAAGAAAAGGCAGTAGGTACTGATGTTGGGCATACTTCGATATGTGTTGATGTTACTTTACCCATGTTTTAACTACTTTTTTATGCTATTTGAGCTTTAAAATGCCCAACATGGTTTAATTATTGGTTTTATGACTAATTGAGTTGTGTGTGATGATTTAGGGTGTTTGGAGTGCAAAGATATGAAGAAAAGGTGCTCTAGGTAGAGGAAGAGGGGTTGGATGCGTCGCATCCAACCTAGAAAAAAATCAGATTTCGTGCACCCTTAGCAGTGAAGTCGGCCCATAGCATCCGCCTTAGCATCCGCACCTAGGAAAAGCTGAGATGGAGGAACAAAGGGTGGATGCATCGCATCCACCCTCGCATGCAAAGCTGAGAAGTAGAGGACGAGGTGGATGCGTCGCATCCACCTTAGCATCAATCTCTGAAGCCGATTTGGACTAGGAATAGGAGAACTTTGGCCCACGACTTTTGTAGGCAATATATTAGCCAAAAACGCCTCCTTTAGGTCATCTAACATATTGGAAAGAGGGGAAAAGCCACGACAAAGCTGTGGAGGCCAGAATTCATCAAGTTTCATCTTTCTCCCACCAAACTTAGTAATCTTTATGTTTCTGTGTATGATTTGTTGTTTGGCTACCATGTCTATATGGAGCTAAACTTCACGTTCTAGGGTTGTGGTTCTTTCATGACTATTGTTATTCGGATATTGATTTTGACTTCTTGATTTATCATATTAGTTTATTTATTCAATCTTGCGCTTATTTATTTGATTGCTTGATCACCAATTGAATACTATCTACGAATCTAGAATTGAACTCAAAAGTGGGAATTCTAGATTGCATATAGGATTGAGTAGAGCAAGTTCTTGAACTCGGGCATCGGGGAACGGATTCTTGGTTAGGATAGACATATACCTAATTGCCTTGCTTGGTTGATTTACAGGAATTATAAATGCGTTCTTGTTGATTCTAACTCCATAGACATATAGGCGTTAGGTTAGCTTGAATAGGCGAGTAAGAACTCGACAGATTCTTATGAGCAATATTAACCCTGTCAACCAATAAGCTAGATAAATTAGTCGGTCAATTCAATTGAAGAATACAATAGGATTGTTAGATAGCCCATAACCCTAGATCGTTTTCATTACATTGATATCATAAAAATCTGCTCTTTCTCTGTTCAAAGTTCATTATTTATATTTTCTTATTTAATTAGTTTAGAATAAAATATTTTTAGGTTTAATTCTTGTTTAGATAATTAGGATAGTCTAATTTAGTTAATAGTTAATCATAAGTCCTCGTGGGTTCGACATCCGACTTTTAGTCACTTTATTACTTGACGACCGCGTATACTTGCGTGAGTGTGTTTGGTCGCAACAAGTTTTTGGCGCCGTTGCCGGGGACTTAGAAATTAGCTACGTGACTAAGTTAAGCTTTTATTAGATATTTGTTTTCAAGTTTTAATTTTCAGTTTGCCTGGTTTGTGTCAACGCAGGGTCTTCTCTCGAATGCAGAGGAGTAGAAGTGCAAACAACCTCATTCCTCTTGATCCAGAAATCGAACGAACACTACATAGAGTGAGAAGGGAACACGAAGCTAGAACGAGAATAGAAAGAGATTTGGACATCGCAGTCCAACCACAGCCAATAGATATGGCAGGCAATGAAGAGCGTCCGGTAATTGAAGCCGCAAGGCCCAATCTTGCGAATATGACTCAGGCTATTGTGAAGCCTGATATCACTGGGCATTTTGTGCATAACTTGGATGCAAATTTGAATGAAAAGGTTGATGCGTGTAATGGCCAACAATTTAATGATGAGTTGTGTGAAACTGAAAAAAAATCTTCTAGACCAAATTGAGGAGCTAAAATGAGAATACCAATCATTAAACCATGTTTTTCTTGAGGATGCCAATATTGAGAAGAATGCTCTAGAGTCATATGAGGGAATAGATAACATTACTTTGGGAGATTTGAGTGTGTGTATATATGGGGATGTAAATAGTAGTACAATTCATGAGTTAAGGCGCATTAGACCCCATTCCAATCATTTTTCCACATTGTGTTTAGATAGTAAGATAGTAATCGAGCCATCTGAGCCAATGAGGGGGTCAAAGGGTGAGGATGAGAGTGCCTATTTTCTTGAATTTGTTGTGCCAAAAAGCAAAAATTACATTCCTCATCTAAAGGCCGAGAAGTGTAGAGTGAAAAATTTATTACTTGGCCTGGTTATCGTTGTAGCCCCACCACTGGAGCATAGCCGCAGACTGGATGCCATGTTAGGGGCTCAATTCATAAGTTCGAGGTGGAGGTAAAAAGTGGTTCACGTCGTGCCACGACGTTAAATCAGGCGCTTGTTGGGAGGCAACCCAACTTTACTGCTTTTTATTTTATTTTTGTTTACTTTTTATTTTATTTTATTTTTATTATTTTGTAGTATTTATTTTTATTTTGTAGGATTATGAGCATAGGAAGCAAAGCCATTAGAAGAGTGCAAAAGCGAGCTAGATGGTGAGGACTAAGTGTGGGGTGCCCACACAAAGGACGATGCCTGGGGGAAGTCTGCGTACCTCGTGAGCCGCTATTGCTTTGGCCTTTAGCCTACCAGGGAGTCTCTTTTACCCTCTTATTATTTATAGTGTGCATTGAGGACATTGCAAAATTTTAAGTGTGGGGTGAGGAGATTGTTTGGATGCGTTTCTGTGCTATTTTAGCTTAGTGTAGTACTCGTTCTTAAGTGTAGTAGCTTTTGTGAAAAGAAAAAAAAAACGATAAAAGTAGAAAAAAATGGACTATTCCCGACGATTGATCTCCTAGACAGTTTTCTTGAGGGATTAAAGTCTAAACAAAAATCCAAAAATATATCTTTTAGTTTTTTTTTTTTAGTAGTAATAATCCCCTGTGGTTTTTCTTTGTGCCTCGGTTCTTTTCCATGGATGTAGTTGGAACCGGGTAATTTTTGTTTTCTTTTAGAATAGATTAGAGTTTAGAAAATAAATGGAGGGAGAAATATGAGATTCCTAGGGGCTCTTGACTTGTTTGATAGTAGCATATTCAGGCTTTGGCATGTGTAGTACCTTTCCTATGTTTTAAAATTGATCATGAAGCCTTTATAAATTGGATAGCATATTTTGTGGCACCTATTTCTCGTTTTCTTGACTTGTGTTCACTTTGCGCTTAATGCTCAATATCTCGTGGCTCCGTGAATATTTGCATCTGTTGAGAGTCGGAATGTGACAGTCCTTAGTGAGGCATGTGCCATGTGTGGTGAGGTTTTTGTGTAGTCCATGTATTGTACTTGTGTCTAGAACTTGCCCGGTATGTGAGTTGAAGCGAAATTTTAGGTGATGCTTGGTTGAAAAATAATTTTAGGCTTTCTTTGATATTTTTGAGCTTAATTGCTTATCACAAATAAAATTGATCCTTAGTTAACCCTTTTGAGCCTATAGACTTTTATTTGGCACCCACATTACAAGTCTATACCCTTTTTGTTCTTAATTGATATTTTTTTATCCTTTTACCTCTTAAAGCACTTTAATTGTGAAATGAGCGCTAAAAAAAGTAAGAAGGGACTAAGTGTGGGGTGGCTTTTGAGTGGAACCAATGAAAGGAAGAAGGGTGCACTTGTTTTGTAAAATAATACACCACTAGCGAAAATTAAAAAAAATAGTTGAAAAAAAAAAAGGAAAAATATAGATGAATAAATTATTGTCTTGTTCTTGCTAGTGGGTATGAATTAAAGTAGTGCTTAAAGAAAGAGAAAATATTGTTGGGGATGATATTATTTTTGAAATTGAAATGGTGTTGAAGAATTTGCGCTTAAGTTATTTGGTGATGTTTTAAAGTGCTTAGGAGGTTGAGTCACTATTCCTAAAATATATCCTACCCGTCCCTTAGCCCACATTACAACCATGAAAAAGTTCTAATTGATTTTAGATCGAGCGAGTTTACATTAGTAGAGATTTACATTAAGGGCAAGCCTATGGTACCAATTGCATGCATGTGACTTCTTTGTGAGAGTGAGCAATTTTCTTTGATATATGTGAGTCATTAAAATATATTTGATCATGAAATTTGAATGTGTGGATTGAACTAGCTCACTTGTTCTTGCTGTGAGTGCACATGATTTCACGAGGGATAGATAACGTTATTAGACTTCTCTATGATATTGGGTGTTCAAGCCATGAATGCATTGTGACATTAAGTCAGTTTTTGAGGTTAGGGTTGTTGTGTGCATGTTGTCTTTGTTTAAATATTTTTAAAGAATGACATAAGTAAAGGGAAGTGTATGTGATGCATATTCTAGAGCCTAATTGTAGCAAATAACAATGGTCATATGTGTAGTGTGCTTTGAATGATAAGAGCTTAATTTTGTTTCGTCTACTATAGTGATGGTTTGTTCGAGGACGAACAAAGGTTTAAGTGCGGGGTGGTGATGTTGGGCATATTTCGATATGTGTTGATGTAACTTTACCCATGTTTTAACTACTTTTTTATGCTATTTGAGCTTTAAAATGCCCAACATGGTTTAATTATTAGTTTTATGACTAATTGAGTAATGTGTGATGATTTAGGGTGTTTGGAGTGCAAAAATATGAAGAAAAGGTGCTCTAGGTAGAGGAAAAGGGGTTGGATGCGTCGCATCCAACCTAGAAAAAAATCAGATTTCGTGCACCCTTAGCAGTGAAGTCGGCCCATAGCATCCGCCTTAGCATCCGCACCTGGAAAAAGCTGAGATGGAGGAACAAAGGGTGGATGCGTCGCATCCACCCTCGCATGCAAAGCTGAGAAGTAGAGGACGAGGTGGATGCGTCGCATCCACCCTCGCATGCGAAGCTGAGAAATGGAGGACGAGGTGGATGCGTCGCATCCACCTTAGCATCAATTCCTGAAGCCGATTTGGACTAGGAATAGGAGAACTTTGGCCCACGACTTTTGTACGCAATATATTAGCCAAAAACGCCTCCTTTAGGTCATCTAACATATTGGGAAGAGGGAAAAAGCCACGACAAAGCTGTGGAGGTCGGAATTCATCAAGTTTCATCTTTCTTCCACCAAACTTAGTAATCTTTATGTTTCTTTGTATGATTTATTGTTTGGCTACCATGTCTATATGGAGCTAAACTTCACGTTCTAGGGTTGTGGTTCTTTCATGACTATTGTTATTCGGATATTGATTTTGACTTCTTGATTTATCATATTAGTTTATTTATTCAATCTTGCGCTTATTTATTTGATTGCTTGATCACCAATTGAATACTATCTACGAATCTAGAATTGAACTCGAAAGTGGGAATTCTAGATTGCATATAGGATTGAGTAGAGCAAGTTCTTGAACTCGGGCATCGGGGAACGGATTCTTGGTTAGGATAGACATATACCTAATTGCCTTGCTTGGTTGATTTACAAGAATTATAAATGCGTTTTTGTTGATTCTAACTCCATAGACATATAGGCGTTAGGTTAGCTTGAATAGACGAGTAAGAACTCGACAGATTCTTATGAGCAATATTAACCCTGTCAACCAATAAGCTAGATAAATTAGTCGGTCAATTCAATTGAAGAATACAATAGGATTGTTAGATAGCCCATAACCCTAGATCGTTTTCATTACATTTATATCATAAAATTCTGCTCTTTCTCTGTTCAAAGTTCATTATTTATATTTTTTATTTAATTAGTTTAGAATCAAATATTTTTAGATTTAATTCTTGTTTAGATAATTAGGATAGTATAATTTAGTTAATAGTTAATCATAAGTCCTCGTGGGTTCGACATCCGACTTTTAGTCACTTTATTACTTGACGACCGCGTATACTTGCGTGAGTGTGTTTGGTCGCAACAGATACCATAAAATTAATCGAAATGTGTGCAAAATACTACAGTTTAATCTGGATATTACGGTTATAAATTCTCTTATATAAAACTCATTCAGTTTGCACTGCGGCCTTTCTGATTGTTTTATTTGATTTTATTTTATTGAGAAAGGCCTAAATTTGTATTCTAAATTGCTGCTACTTGCTTTCTCTGGTAATAGTTTGGTTGACTTTACTTGCTCTGTGATTAAATGTGCCAGCTCCATGGAACGGTGTTTTCTTCAAATTTCGTCACTTATGATATGGTGCAATCTATGCGTGTTGTTGCGTATTGCTATTTTTGTTGATTAGACGGTTTTGATTCTCCTGGAATTCTTCAGAATAGACACTTTGCATGACGACGAATTAAAGCCGGGTTATACTTGATGTAATTACTGGCTCTATTTTGCCAAGGCATTTTTTTTTATTTTATATATATATAATGGTAGGGTGCATGTAGCAGGATATGTTTGAGAATACAATTCATCTTTTAATAATTGGCAGAATAGCCTAGCAGGCCCTTATACTTGTAGCGGTTTATCATCCCAGTTCATATACATCGTAAAATTTCATCTAGACGTTTACAGTTGTTAAAACACACTATTCTAAACCCCTTTGCCCCGCGTGTTGCTCAATCACGTTAATATTAATATCCGCATCATATAGAATATGCCACATCATTTTCTATTTTTTAATTAATAAGAAGGCACCATTTTCACCTTCTTCACCCTCCAATACCACTATAATAAGTTGAGTCACCTTCCCATTAAAACTTGACCACCGAGCAACCACAAGAGATACTAGCAGATTTGTAAATATCCACCACAATTTTTCTAGGGACCGAAAGTGGAAGAGGAAATAATTGAAGTTGCAGCCACTTCAAAACCCAATAATTTTCACAAACCAAAATTGATTTATGCACCCTACACGCCATTCAGGTTCGGGCACCCCGTGAATTTTTTCCTCGTTTGTGCTCTTCATATCCGCACTCTTTTTGGTGTTCTTGCCCGATTTGACTTGAACTGCTAAGATTTTTTTTTATTTTAATTACAGCAAGGTGATGCGGAAGAAAATATTGTGGTGGTCATCGGTGGTCTCCATCGCCGGTGATGGTTCAAACTTTTCCATTGTGTTTATTGCAATTGATGGTTCGAAGGTTTCAACGATGAGTTTTCGACAGGTTCCGATGAAATTCCTATCCTTCTTGATGATTTTTTGGACAAAGTTCCTATCCTAACGATTTTGCATAATGAAATTCTGATGATTTTCTATCTTTAATTATGATGAAAAGAAGAAGCTATGGCAATGGCAGCAACAGAGAACTGGGTTCTTTGCTGGTCTTTTGTTTTTTTGTGTTTTTCTTTCTTTTCTTTTTTTTAAATCTTTTTTCTCCTATTTAAGTCATTTTCTGTTTAATCTTTGTATTCACGCTTTTTTTTTTAGTGCGTGTATCAAACATTTTATCCACCTCAGCCTTATCTATGCCACATAAGCTAGGTCAACGATAGATGAGTTTAAAATAGTATGTTTTAACAACTATAAGTCTCTAGATGAAACTTTACGGAGCACGGGGACGGGAGGACAAACTGAAACAAATACAAGAATTTACTGACCTATTCTGCCTTTAACAATGTATTTACTACAACAAAAACACAGCCTAGAAATACACTACTAGAAATTCGGCAAAAACCGACCAAGGTCGACCGACCAACTTTGGTCGGTAAAAAAACCGACCAAAAAACCGACCAAAGTTGGTCGGTTTTTAAAAAAATTTTTTTTTTTTTTTTTTACTAAACCGACCAACTTTGGTCGGTTTTCTTTGGCGCAAAAATGCGGGAAACTATTTTTGAGTCCCGCGAAATTTATGTTTCAAGAAACCGACCAACTTTGGTCGGTTTTTCAATTAATATAAATAAAAATTAATATTAAAAAAACCGACCAAAATTGGTCGGTTAATTCGACGGGTCATTTAAAAAAACCGACCAACTTTGGTCGGTAATTTTACTTTTTAATAAAACCGACCAACTTTGGTCGGTTATTTTCATGCGAAAATACGATTAAAGAGTATAAATCAAATAAAAGACAGTCTTAAAACAAAATGTACAAATGGTCTAGTGGTAGAATAGTATTCTGCCACAGTACAGACCCCGGTTCGATTCCCAGATGGTGAATTTTTTTTTTACATAATTAAAATACCGACCAACTTTGGTCGGAAAAAACCGACTAACTTTGGTCGGTTTTTTTTGCAATATTTTTTTTTTGAATTTAATTTCCGACCAACTTTGGTCGGTATTCCTTTCCGACCACAAAAATACCGTCCACACGTAAATGGTCGCGTTTTGGTCGATTTTTTGTAATTACCGACCAACGTTGGTCGGTTTTTTTGGTCGGTTTTTACCGAATTTCTAGTAGTGATATAGAGAGAAACAAGAATGAACATATGTAAATATTTTCTTCTATCAACCTTTTTTATCCTTCTCTGATTCTTCCTCCCCTTTTTCCTCATGACTCTGTTCGATATCTTCTTCTTCCCCTTCTTTTCATAGTTTAATGCACCCTCCATCCTAGCTAGAAAAGAACACCAACAAAAAACAATCAGTGCTAGAGATAAAAATAAAATAAAGATAAATAATTAGATATAGAGAAATACATATGTTAACTTCACAATGTTACCTCAAAATTTCTTCTTCTCCTTTTCATAGTTGCTAGTGACACGATGATATTCTGATGGTAATAACTCGCTTAATACCTTCCCAAGTTCTCTTTCACAACAGTTGACAAGTTGAAACCTAAATATATAGTCAAGATAAACAGAATAAAACAAGTATATTAGAATATCTTTGATTTGCCCTATTATAAAAAATGGGAGAGCAGTATTCATAACGTTTGTAGATTTGTTGTATTTTGTCCCTTACCTGGAGATTGATGAATCCTCTTTTTCTCGTGTGCACTTTAAGTCCATGAAACTGAAATGAAGCTCATGCATCAGACTCGGAAAATAATGACTAACAAAATAAAAATATGGGCTAATTAATAAGATGAAACTAAATAAATTCTTTTGGCCCAATTAATTTTTATTGACAAACCATTTAAAGCTCGTTTAGATTGAAAGTAGAATATGCAATAAGTTAACAAATCAAAAGAGACAAGTAAATTGAAACATGCAGATCCAGTTATAAATTTCATTTACCTCATTCATATGACGCATCGTTTCACTGTCAACTGGAATATAATTATAATGTCCGGCACACATCATGATAGTGTTGATGGTAAATGGACCAGCACCATTTATTTTCAGCTTAGACCAACTTGGTTCGGCACCAATGTGGTCTTTTTCAAACTTACTGAGCTTAATTTCCCCATCAACAACTTGTTTTGCCAACATAACCAAGTCCCTTGCTCTATATCCAAAGTTGCCTATACCTTTTAGCTCTTTCTCACTAAAACTTGCTAATTCTTCTGCATTCGGAAAGTCTCCATAAGCTGAAATATATGCTCTCTTTCTTTTGGACTTGAACTTTTTATATTGTACATCACAAAGAGCCTTTGCGAGATCCAATGATGTCTTCCACCTAAGAAAAGTTGGCAATTAAAATCAACTACTCTGATAATCTTACAAGCACATCCATGTTCAACTCAAGATGATCAACTATTTCTACATTTTGTTGCATCTATGAACTTACGGGCAAAAGCGAAGAAGAAGAGATTTGGCAATATCTTCAAATAAGGTTGGCGATCGAAACAATCTACCAAATCCTTTGGCCTCAGCTTCTGGATGAAGCTTATGGAAATCTCTCACATCTTCTTCATCCTTGTCAGATAGTCTCAGCATTCTCTTAACTTGTGACTACATAGAAGAAGTACAATATATTTCAAGTCAATTTCTTTCTAGTTTTGTTGTACATTGGTTTTTGTACTTTTTGTTTAGGAGAGAATCAAGAACCGAACCTGGATGGCTAGCTCATCCTTAAGCGAAAGAATACTTGCACCGTAAACTTTAACGGCGAGATGATCCTTTCCTGGAGGCTGTGAAATGGAAGTCATAACAGATGTGGAATCTGCTAATCGCAGAGGACGAGAAAAGCTTTTAAAAGATGGCTCCCAACAGTTGGGAGCCATCATGAAAAAGCCGTGGTTACACACGGCCTTTTCTATAATGAACGTCGGGAATTTCTCTAGGTGGATAATGCAATTATAAGATGGTAGTGTCTCCATTTGTTCCTTTGCTGCACTAAAAAGTGTGATTCTAGTTAAAAGAATAAATATATCATGCTATTCCCAGTCTGATTCTAAAATAAGAAAAAGGGAGCTGGGATACAAGAACAATGGCATAATGATCCAAACTAGGCAGCATCCAAATCTATTTGTCAGTTCCATCTTGGTTTTAGTTTTTTAAAGTTGCAGATACAAGTATATATTAGGAAGGGGATCCAAATCTATTTAAAGTTGCAGATACAAGTTTTTTAAAGTTGTCTCCGTGTGACCTATAGGTCACGGGTTCAAGTCGTGAAGGCAACCACTAATACTTATATTAGGGTAGGTTGTCTACATGTATATCACACTCTTTAGGGTGCGGCCTTCCCTTAACCCTGCGTGAACGCGGGATACCTTGTGCACCGGGCTGATACAAGTATATATATATATTAATGCTAAGCTATTTTTAGAGCATAATCAGTCTATAGTTGTAAGTCTAATTCAACCAATTCAGTTCATCCTTTCAATATTACTCATAAGAGTCACCCTCTCTAATTCCCGTCTAAGAGCCACCAACAGAATAATTTCCTCAAAACGGAAAAATATACTCCTTAGAATTCAGTATTATAATCCAACCTTAGCTACAGTCCAAACATTTTGTAACGTTTTAACAAAGTAATTCACAAAACAAAAGCAAAAAAGAAAATGACAAAATAATTCTATTCAAAACCTAAATACCAAGACATGAAAGTAAGGGAAGAACAAGAAAGGAGTCACCTTGAAATTTGATAATTAAGGCTCACTGATCTACCTTTCTTCTACGATTTGATATACAACAATGTAACTTTCAAAGCTTGTCTTGGAAACTTCAAAAAACTAGTAATTAAACTGCATATATCTTAGTCTTCTCATTAATTACTAAAGTTAGTTTCTTTTTTCAAGACATGTATCGTCCACATTTTATCTTCTTGTTCTCGTTTTTCAACATTGAGTGACTTTTCATATTTCTAAATATATTTCTTGATTTATAAATATAGCTATTCCAAAAGGATTCAACCTGGATATCATTAAGAAATTAAATACGCTTGGCATGCAAAAATATTGCATAACACATGTTCCTTGACTTGCACGAAACGTCTTTTGTTGTTTCAGTTGCTGCTTCAACAATTGGTAAAAGTGTGTAACTTATTGGAGTTTCATAATGATTCTTTGTGGTATTAGATTACAAATTAAAGGTTAGCATAAATTAGTATTCCTTATTTTTCAATTTATATGAAGTAATTTAACTTGGCGCAAATAAGAGTTTAATAAATAAAAAAAAATAACTTTGGAGTCGGAAAAGCTTAAGGTAAAATTTTTGTATGGTCATAATATTTGTGTGACTATAAAAGCTCTTTATTAAAGGTAAAATAAAAAATTAAAAGTTTAGATTGTATCCAAATATATAATTGTATCATTCTTTTTAAAACAAATTAATAAGAAAAATTACTTTTAGCATTAGCAATTGAACCTTATTTTTAGCATCGCCGATAATAGCTCAATAGTTGTGATGACCGAAAAGGTCATCTTATGTTTTTAGAACTCGATTCTGCACTCTTAAGCCTTAAAAATCTCATTTTTAACCTTCTCGATTTGCGTGCGCAGTCCGGGCGTATTTTCGGAAAGTTTTTATGTTGAAAATTTATGAAAATAAGAATTTTTGCCTTAAAAGTTAATTTTAGTTGATTTCGGTCAATATTTTTGGTAAACGGGCCAGGATCCGTGTTTTGACGATCCCGATGGGTCCGTATCGAATTATGGGACATGTGCCTATACTCGAAATCGAATTCGGAGGTCCCTAGCTCGAGTTATGAATTTTTGATGAAAATTAAAAGTCTGAAATTTTTTTATTTTTAAGAATTGATTGATGTTTGGCATTGTTAGTACCGGATCCGTATTTTGGTTCCAGAGTCCGGTAGAAGTTCATTATAATATTTAAGACTTGTCTGTGAAATTTGGCGAGAAACGGAGTTGATTTGACGTGATTCGGACGTCCAGTTGAGAAAATAGGAATTTTAAAGTGTTCTTGAGAATTTTATTTGATTTGGTGCTAAATTCGTAGTTCTAGGTGTTATTTTGGTGATTTGATCGCGCGACCAAGTTAGTATGATGTTTTTAGACTTGTGTGCATGTTTGGTTTGGAGCTCCGAGGGTTCGAATGAGTTTCGGATAGGCCACACGATGTTTTGGACTTGGGAAAATCTGGTATTTTGCGATAGCAGGTGTTCTGGCATGTCCTTCTTCGCGTTCGCAAAGGTACTCCCGCAAACGCGAAGAGTAAACTGATGAGGCCGGAATTTTCTTCTTCGCGAACGCGAAGGCTTGGTCGCAAAGGCGAAGCGATGGGGGCATTACGCAAGCGATGTCTCGCGAACGCAAAGCGATGTCTCGCGAACGCGAAGCGATAGGGGCGTTACCCTTCGCGAACGCGACAAGCTCATCGTGAACGCATAGTGTTAGGCACGGGGGGGAGTCAGTCTTTCCTTCATCGCGAACGCGAGCGATGTCTCGCGAACGCGAAGGCCAAGAGGGATAGCCTACGCGAACGCGAACAAGGTCTCGCGAACGCGAAAGCTTGGCAGCCTATACTCTCCGCGAACGCGACAGTGTTCTCGCGAACGCGATGAACACTGTCGCCCAGCACTTAATAGAATTCAAACACGGGATTTAGCCAAAAAAATTATTTTCTCAAAACCAAACGGTGAGAGGCGATTTTCAAGAGTCATTTTCTTCCCCAAAGTGTTGGTAAGTGATTCTAAACCATTTTTTTTCAATTACCCATTACATTTCATGAATTATCAACCTAAAATCTAGAGTTTTCATGGTAGAATTAGGGGTTAGGGTAGAAACTAGGGATTTCAAAAATTTGGGAATTTCGACCTTAATTTTTCAAAACCAATTATATATCCGGGCTCGGCGGTGAATTGGTAAATGGATTTTGGTCCGAACCTCGAATTTTGACCAAGCGGACCCGGGGTCGATTTTTAACTTTTTGGAAGAAAATTTGGGAAATCTAAATTTATGCAATGTAATTAATTCCTTTAGCAATATTTGATATTATTGAGTCGTTTTTGAATAGATACGAGTGGTTTGGAGGTGAATTCTAGAGGAAAAGTTGTGATTGAGTATTAAGTGGCCTTCGGAGCAAGGTAAGTGTTGTGTTTAACCCTGACTTGAGGGAATTAGGAACCTCAAATTATTTACTTTGTGAAACTCATGTGAGCGGCGTATATGTGAGGTGACGAGTACTTATGCGCCGCCAATTCACCTGTTTTCCCTGTTTTCTCTCGTTTTTCTTATATTGTCTCTTTTCTATGCCTAATTGCTACGTGTTTATACTAGTGTTGTTAAATTAATCGTTCTTATCATGCTTATGGATCTTCTGGTGATAATTGAGCATTTATTTCGAAGTTGATATTGATATTGTGGAATCAAATATTGAAGTAAAGCTTGTACTTGTTATTCTATCTCCCTATTGTTATTGATTCATTGCATTATGGTAAGAGAGAGTGTTAATGCACGAAGGGTGATGTCGTGCCATATTGTGAGTGTCAATGCACGAAGGGTGATGCCGTGCCATATTGTGAGTGTTAATGCACGAAGGGTGATGTCGTGCCATATTGTGAGTGTAAAAGCACGAAGGGTGATGTCGTGCTATATTACGAGTGTTAATGCACGAAGGGTGATGTCGTGCCATGATATGAGAGTTAATGCATGAAGGGTGATGTCGTGCCGTTTCTATTGATTTTATGGTGAGATTGAGAGTAAAAGCACGATGGGTGATGTCGTGCATTTTTTCTTTACTGTATTTGTGTTCCTGTTGATTCATAATATATTGGTTGTTCCAGTTATCATTCTGCTGTAGTTCTTTTTCTCGTATTTCTCCCAGCATGTTTCCCTCTCCCGATATCTCATGTATAATTCTTCATTACTGTTATTTGTATATACATTGTTAAACTGTACAGGTTGATTTGTAGGTACCTTGCCTTAGCCTCGTCACTACTTCGTCGAGGTTAGGCTCGACACTTACCAGTACATGGGGTCGGTTGTACTGATACTGCACTCTGCACTTTCTGTGCAGATTTTGGTACCGGCTCGGGTTGATCGAGATTTTGCTATTGGACCGCTATCTGGAGACTCAAGGTAGATCTGTCGGCGTTCATAGACCTTGAAGTCCCCGTCTATCTTTTCTGTTCTACTGTTTCTTTCATTCAGACAGTTGTATTTCTTTCAGACTATTACTTATAGTAAACTCTAGAATGCTCGTAAATTGTGACTCCAGATCCGAATGGTAGTAATTAATACAGTTTTTATATTATTCCGCACTTATTATATTTCATCTTAGCTAATTATTGTTATTTACTGAATGAAAATAAGGATTTGGTTTAATGATTCTCTAACGTTGGCTTTCCTAGCAAGTGAAATGTTAGGCGTCATCACGGTCCCGACGGTAGGAATTCCGGATCGTGATAAGTTGGTATCAGAGCACTAAGTTACATAGGTCTCACGAGTCACGAGCAAGCTTAATAGAGTCAGAAGGATCAGTACGGAGACGTCTGTACTTATCTCTCAGAGGCTATAAAGTTTAGGAACAATATCACTTCTTTCATTCCTTATCGTGCAGCATTGCTTTAGCTTGAAACATATATCTCGTATTCCTTTGTATCCACTCGTGTATGACATTGCGCACTCGGTATCAGTTGTGCGTCAATGGTTCGTGATGCCTCAGATGGACTACGAGAGAGCCAGAGATTCTCAAACATTACCTCAACGTGTGGTTCCTACTGAAGATGAGGGCGCGTTGAGAGACCACCCAGTGAATCATGTGGGGGTGCAACGGACCTTGGCATCTGGTTGATTTATACGAGCTATGAAGGTTAATATTATGGATCATCAGGTGTGGTGAATTATGACTTCGCGTCGAGTGGGGGAGTCCACTATCAATGGATGGATTGCGGGGTCATGTGTTATATCAGTTTTGGCCTGAAATGTATATATGTGGTACTGAAAGGTTCCCCCAAAATTTACACATGTATAAGGCCGGAGATTTTGTAGAGGATAAGGTTGGGACTTGCGGTATGTACGCGTACTTAATAATCCTATACTTAATTACCCAAGGAGTTAGAGAAACAACTTTAAATTTACAGAAGGTCTACTCAGCGTGGACGCCATGGTTGCGGATTTCGGGATGCTTCGGAGGAAGTACAGTGGTTGACGAGATTCTAGACTATGTGGTTCATGCCAAGATTTGTCTGTATGGAGCTCTACTTTTGTGATCGTTGTGTATAAATAGGGGTAAGGGTTACCTCTGAGAAGAATTGAAGAGTATGTTAAGAAATGGGTCAACTCAACAGTGTTGAGTCAGCATAACAAAAGAAGAAATTGGCCTTGGGAGAGATAATTCTCCACAGGTGTCCGTGGCAAGCCTATGAAGAGGGCAGACCAGCCAATGCAACACCGCCCACTTGGCTCAGTTCTCAGAAACGCTTTTGAAAGAGTTTGTTCCCGGACTCTCCGTAATGCGTGGCGCATAGTGTTTGAACGGTTGCGTCAGATCACTATAATGGTGTCATAATATGCCATCAGGTTCAATAAGTTAGCCCGTCATATTCCTACTTTGCTTCCTACAGCCAGAGAGCGAGCCCACAGACTCATTGAAGGACCCAATTATAATCGTAAAATTTTGTACGACTCGGGAGCTACACGTTAATACTTCATTTCCTCTAGTGGTAGAAATTGCCAAGATATTAGAACGTGTTCGGGGTGAGGGAAAAAAAGGAAACTAAGGAGACCAAGACGTCTCGAGGTTCTGGGGGATTTAGTGGATTCTACTCTACAGGTATAAATCATTATGGCGGGGGCTCGGGCAGTCGGGCAGCCCAGTCCGCACATCGGATTACCCGGGGTGCTTTAGTAAGTTCTTTTAATGCACCACCGACATGAGTTCCTACAAATGGTCATTCCAGTTATATGGCACAGACTCAATATGAGCAGCCAAACCCGCAAAGGGGTTGTTATGAATACAATGATACCAGGCACATCATGAGAAAATTGTCCCAAACTTGGGAGAGAAATATTTCATCAAAGCACTCAGGTTACGTGCCCTATTGCAGTTACTACACCACCCACACGATCAGTTAGGGGTGGAGGACAGGCGGGTAGAAGGCGTCTTAGAGGTGGAGACCCAGTCGTTGTTATATTTGTTTTATGGTATGGCAGAGGTCGCTACATCAGATGGTGTCGTCACAGGTACGACTTCGATTTAATATAAAGGAATAATTTCCTTAACTTTATTTGGTTCTGCGTATCGAAACGAGTCCTCCTATTGTGCTCCACTTATGAGTGAGCTTCGTGATTCTATAATCTACTTATGTATTTACTCATGTTGGGAGATTCTATGGAGATAACTACGCCTATCATTCAATGTTGGTCACTAATAAGAGTTGTGAGGCTAAAGGTGGCTTTCTGTTACCCATTTCGGTAAGTTTTGATGTAATTTCCGGATAATTAATTACAAATTGTAAATTATATGCCATACCGGTGTGGGGTTCATTATGTGTTGTGATTTAGTGTAACCGAAATTATTTAAAAGAAGAAAATTGAAATTTTTTATTGGCACGATATGCATATTACTTGTGATTCGGAACTGAGGACGAGATCCTCACACTTTAATATAAATTGATATGTTTAAACCGGGCTACGAGCTGCAGTGGAAGTTATATAAGGACGAGATCCTTGTGAGGAAAATTCTTGTGTTTAAGTTCTCCCGTGTGAAATTAAAGTTGTACTATAGCAATAATAGGGAGTCATGCCTGTTAGGTCTAATTGAAAATTCTTGTATGAAATTCTCTATGCATACTTGCCAAATTTGTTTTGTAATTATTGAGTTTTAACCTACGAGATAGGTGCCTGCCCATGTGGCGTTAAATATGACTCGTTAATTCGGGTAAATAATTATGAGGTCTGGTTATCATCAGTTGAAGATTAGGGCATCTGATGTCCCTAAGATAGTTTTTCGGACTCGGTATGGGCATTACGAATTCCTAGTAATATCATTTGGGCTTACCAACACCCCAGCAACACTTATGGATTTGATGAATCAGGAGTTCAAGCTCTATTTGGATTCTTTTATGGTTGTATTCATTGATGATATCTTGATTTACTCCAGCAGTCGAGAGGAGCATTGCAGCATCTTCGTAGTGTGCTTTAGACTTTGAAGAACAATCAGTTATATGCCAAATTTTCAAAATGTGAGTTTTGGTTAGACTCAGTTGCCTTTTTGGGGCATGTTGTATAGGCAGAAGGCATAAAGGTGGATCCTAAGAAGATTGAGGCTGTTCAGAATTGGCCTAGATCTACTTCAGTTACAGAGATCGTGAGTTTCCTAGGTTTAGTAGGTTATTATCGTCGGTTCGTAGAAGGGTTTTCATCTATAGCAAGCCCATTGACCAGACTGACCCAGAAAGGTGTCCCATTCAGATGGTCAGACGAGTGTGAGTTGAGCTTTCAGAAGCTCAAGACCGCTTTGACTACAACGCCAATATTGGTATTACCCACAGGTTCAGGATCTTATACGGTGTATTGTGGTACATCTCACATCAGGCTTGGTGCAGTATTAATGCAAGATGGCAGGGTGATTGTATATGCATCGCGACAGTTGAAAGTTCACGAGAAGGATTATCCTGTTCATGACTTAGAATTGGCAGCCATTGTTCATGCACTGAAGATTTGGAGGCATTATCTCTACGGTGTCTCGTGTGAGGTATTTACTGATCATCGTAGCCTACAGTATTTGTTCAAACGAAAAGATCTCAATTTGAGGTAGAGAAGATGGTTGGAGTTGTTGAAAGACTATGATATCACCATTTTGTATTACCCCGGAAAGGCCAATGTGGTGGTTGATGCTTTGACTAGAAAGGCTGTGAGTATGGGCAGCCTTGCATATATTCCAGTTGGTGAGAGATCGTTTGCATTGGATGTTCAGGCCTTGGCCAATCAGTTCGTGAGGTTGGATGTTTCTGAGCCCAGCCGTGTTTTAGCTTGTACAGTTGTTCGGTCTTCTTTGTTTGAGCGTATCAGAGATCTGCAGTATGACGATCCTCATTTGCTTGTCCTTAGAGACACAGTGCGGCACGGTGGTGCCAAGCAAGTTACTGTTGGAGATGACGGAGTTTTGAGGATGCAGGGTCGTATTTGTGTGCCTAATGTGGATGGACTTCGTGAGTTGATTTTTGAGGAGGCCCACAGTCCCCGGTACTCTATTCATCCGGGCGCCGCCAAGATGTATCTGAACTTGCGACATCATTATTGGTGGAGGCGAATGAAGAAAGACATAGTTGTATATGTATCTCGGTGTCTAAATTGCCATCAGGTAAAGTGTGAGCATCAGAGACCTGGTGGCTTGCTTCAGAAGATAGAGATTCCTGAGTAGAAGTGGGAGCGTATCACTATGGATTTTGTTGTTGGACTCCCACAGACTCAGAAGAAGTTCGATGCAGTTTGGGTCATTGTGGACAGGCTGACCAAGTCAGCGCACTTCATTCCTGTGGTAGTTACCTATTCTTCGAAGCGGTTGGCAGAGATTTACATTCGTGAGATCATTCGTCTTCACGGTGTGCCCGTGTCTATCATTTCTGATCGAGGTACGCAGTTCACCTCGCACTTTTGGAGGGCAGTACAACGTGAGTTGGGTATGCGGGTTGAGTTGAGCACAACATTCCATCCTCAGACGGACGGGCAGTCCGAGCATACTATTCAGATCTTGGAGAATATGCTCCGCACATGTGTTATAGATTTTGAAGGATCGTGGGATCAGTTCTTTCCCCTTACAGAGTTTGCCTACAACAACAACTACCAGTCGAGCATTCAGATGGCTCCCTATGAGGCATTATATGGTAGGCAGTGTCGGTCGCCAGTTGGGTAGTTCGAGCCGGGGGAGGCTCGGTTGTTGGGTACAAATTTAGTACATGATGCCTTGGATAAGATCAAGATTATTCAGGATCGACTTCGCATAGCTCAGTCCAGACAGAAGAGTTATGCCGACCGCAGAGTTCGTGATATTGCATTCATGGTCGGGGAGAGAGTGTTGCTTCGAGTATCACCCATGAAGGGCGTAATGAGGTTCGGAAAGAAGGGCAAGTTAAGCCCTATGTATATCGGCCCTTTTGAGATTCTGGAGAGAATGGGAGAGGTGGCTTACAGGCTTGCATTACCACCGGGGTTGTCATCAGTTCATCCGGTATTCCATGTGTCCATGCTTTGAAAGTATCACGTCGAAGAGTCCCATGTGTTAGATTTCAGCTCTGTCCATTTGGACAAGGATTTGCCTTATGAGGAGGAGCCGGTGGATATTCTAGCCCGGAAAGTTCGCCAGTTAAGATCAAAGAGTTACCCTTCAGTTCGAGTGCAGTGGAGAGGTCAGCCTGTTGAGACAGCTATTTGGGAGTCCGAGTCCGATATGCGGAATAGATATCCCCACCTTTTCACCAACTCAGATACTTTTCTATGTCCGTTCGAGGACGAACGGTTGTTTTAGAGGTGGAGAATGTGATGACACAAAAGGTCATCTTATGTTTTAGAACTCAATTCTGCGCTCTTAAACCTTAAAAATCTTATTTTTACCCTCCTCGATTTATGTGCGCAGTCCGGGCGTGTTTCCGGAAAGCTTTTATATTGAAAATTTATGAAAATAAGAATTTTTGCCTTAAAAGTTGATTTTAGTTGACTTCGATCAACATTTTTGGTAAACGGGCTAGGATCTGTATTTTGATGGCCCCGGTGGGTCCGTATCAAATTATGGGACCTGGGCGTATGCCCGAAATCGAATTCGGAGGTCCCTAGCTCGAGTTATGAATTTTTTATTAAAATTAAAAGTCTAAAAATTATTTATTTTTAAGAATTGATTGTTGTTTGTCATTGTTAGTACCGGGTCTGTATTTTGGTTTCGAAACCCGGTACAGGTTCATTATAATATTTAAGACTTGTCTGTGAAATTTGGTGAGAAACGGAGTTGATTTGACGTGATTCGGACGTCCAGTTGAGAAAATAGGAATTTTAAAGTGTTCTTGAGAATTTCATTTGATTTGGTGCTAAATTCGTAGTTCTAGGTGTTATTTTAGCGATTTGATCGCGCGAGCAAGTTCCTATGATATTTTTAGACTTGTGTGCATGTTTGGTTTGGAGCTCCGAGGGTTCGGGTGAGTTTCGGATAGGCCACGTGATGTTTTGGACTTGGGAAAATCTGATATTTTGCTACAGCAGGTGTTCTGACATGTCCTTCTTCACGTTCACAAAGGTACTCCCGCATACGCGAAGAGTAAGCTGATGAGGCCGGAATTTTCTTCTTCACGAACGCGAAGGCTTGGTCGCAAACGCGAAGCGATGGGGGAGTTACGCGAGCGATTCTCGCGAACGCGAAGGCCAGGGTAGCCTGCGCGAACAAGGTCTCGCGAACGCGAAGGCTTGGCAGCCTATACTCTTCGCGAACGTGATAGTGTTCTCGCGAACGTGATAGTGTTCTCGCGAACGCGATGAACACTGTCGCCCAGTACTTAACATAATCCAAACACAAGATTTAGCCAAAAAATTCATTTTCTCAAAAACCAAATGGTGAGAGGCGATTTGCAAGAGTCCTTTTCTTCTCCAAAGTGTTGGTAAGTGATTCTAAACCATTTTTTTTCAATTACCCATTATAATTTATGAATTATCAACCTAAAATCTAGGATTTTCATGGTAGAATTAGGGGTTAGGGTAGAAACTAGGGATTTCAGAAATTTAGAGATTTAGACCTCAATTTGAGGTCGGATTCCAAAATCAATTATATATCCAGGCTCGGGAGTGAATGGGTAAATGAATTTTGGTCCGAACCTCGGGTTTTGACCAAGCGGGCCCGGGGTCGATTTTTAACGTTTTGGAGGAAAATTTGGGAAATCTAAATTTATGCAATATAATTAATTCCTTTAGTAATATTTGATATTATTGAGTCGTTTTTGAATAGATACGAGTGGTTTGGAGTTCAATTCTAGAGGAAAAGTTGTGATTGAGTATTAAGTGGCCTTCAAAGCAAGGTAAGTGTTGTGTCTAACCCTGATTTGAGGGAATTAGAAACCTCGAATTATTTGCTATGTGAAACTTATGTGAGCGGCGTATATGTGAGGTGACGAGTACTTATGCGCCACCAATTCACCTGTTTTCCCTGTTTTCTCTCATTTTTCTTATATTATCTCTTTCCTATGCCTAATTACTACGTGTTTATACTAGTGTTGTTAAATTAATCATTCTTATCATGCTTACGGATCTTCTTGTGATAATTGAGTATTTATTTCGAAGTTGATATTGATATTGTGAAATTAAATGTTGAAGTAAAGCTTGTACTTGTTATTTTATCTCCATGTTGTTATTGATTCATTGCATTATGGTAAGGGAGAGTGTTAATGCACGAAGGGTGATGTCGTGCCATATTGTGAGTGTTAATGCACGAATGGTGATGTCGTACCATATTGTGAGTGTTAATGCACGAAGGGTGATGACGTGCCATATTGTGAGTGTAAAAGCACGAAGGGTGATGCTGTGCCATATTGCGAGTGTCAATGCACGAAGGGTGATGTCGTGCCGTTTCTATTGATTTTATGGTGAGATTGAGAGTAAAAGCACGATGGGTGATGCCGTGCATTTTTTCTTTACTATATTCGTGTTCCTGTTGATTTCCCCCAGCATGTTTACCCCTCCCGATATCTCTTGTCTAATTCTTCATTACTGTTATTTGTATATACATTGTTAAACTGTACATGTTGATTTGTAGGTGCCTTGCCTTAGCCTCGTCACTACTTCGTCGAGATTAGGCTCGACACTTACCAGTACATGGGTTCGGTTGTACTGATATTGTACTCTGCACTTTCTGTGTAAATTTTGGTACCGGCTCAGGTTGATCGAGATTTTGCTATTGGACCGCTATCCGGAGACTCGAGGTAGATCTGTCGGCGTTCACAGACCTTGAAGTCCCCGTCTATCTTTTCTGTTCTACTGTTTCTTTCATTCAGACAGTTGTATTTCTTTCAGACTATTACTTGTAGTAAACTCTAGAATACTCGTGAATTGTGACTCCAGATCCGGGTGGTAGTAATTAATATATTTTTTATATTATTCCGCACTTATTATATTTCATCTTAGCTAATTATTGTTATTTACTGAATGGAAATAAGGATTTGGTTTAATAATTCTCTAACGTTGGCTTGCCTAGCAAGTGAAATGTTAGGCGCCATCACGGTCTCGATGGTGGGAATTCCGGGTCGTGGCAATAGTTTATTTTGAAGAGAAAGTTAACACTCACTTGGAAGATAACGTCTAACAAGTTCTTCAATTTTATGAATCACACCCAATACTTCAAATCAACTACAATGCACTAAAGTTCCCCACAAAAAAATGCATGCTCACCAAACAAAAGCCTAAGCTAGTTTAGTTCTCACATTCATTACCAGATTCAAAAAGATAATATACTCTATACTTCTAGGAGCAATGAAATATTAAACGAATATCTTATATTAAATAGATACGTTGGAATAATCTTTTCAAGGAACTCAAAACCAAACATTCATTGAATTTGATATTTGATATAATGGAAGTCTAAATTAAATAAGAAATGACTTGAACATAAATATGATAAGGAAATTTGTCTCAAAAATAATAGTATTTGTGGCAAATAAAGTAGTCATAAAGTTACGGCTATTGTGGCGAAAAGAGAAGCTTTTGAAAGGAAAAATTATCTTTGGGCGACTAAAAATCGTCACTAAATGCCGAATGAATCGCCATTAAAGGTCGATGGTAGGCTGTTGATTCAAGTGGCGACCTAAAATGCAAACTTTTAGTGGTGACCTTTTAGATTTTTATAGCCTTAACTTTATGCCCATTTTTAGTTGCACAAGTGCTGACATTTTAAGACAACTATCACAAAATTTAAATAGGTAACCCTGAAAGTAATTATTTTTGGCGAACTTTCGAAAATCTATTTTTTTGAATTTCTTTTTTGCCTCATAATCTTTTATGTTTAGTAGCAACTTTAGTCGCCATTCAATGATAGCTATGTCACCACTAAAGGTCAAATAGGTCATCAATAAATTTATTATTCATTTGGCAACCTACATGAAATATACTTTCACGTGAAGATCATAATACATAGAAACATCATAATATCATTTGATCCGGTCAATAGCCGTGTAGATTATGACACAAGCTCATTCCCACGTGCTTAAGTACATAAAACATCATTTAGTCATTTATGCACCTGAACATTTTCAAAACATGTGGTTGTATGCACGTGTATAATTACGTCCCAATTATACTTAATTTACAAAATATATAGCCTAACTATGTCACTAACCTCTTAAGTTGAACAATTCAATGAATATAATTTGGCTTTAGCCTTAGGCCTACCCATAACGATGCATCTATTATTTCTCGCTCCTGTATATCATCTGCATCTATTAGCATCAGCAATTGAACCTTATTTTTAGCATCACTGGTATTAGCTCAATATTTGAAGATAAAGTTAACACTCACTTGGAAGCTAACGTCTAACAAGTTCATCAATTTTATGAATCACATCCAATACTTTAAATCAATTAACAATGCACCAAACAAAGTTCCTCACACAATGGCATGCATGCTCACAAAACGAAAGTCCGAGTCAATTTAGTTCTTACATCAACGACTCATTACCAAATTCAAAAAGATAATATACTCTACACTTCTAGGAGCAAAGAAATATTAAACTAATATCTTATATTAAATAGATGCGCGGGAATAATCTTTTCAATGAACTCAAAAACGAACATTCATTGAATTTGATTTTTGATATAATGGAAGTCTAAAATAAATAAAAGATAACTTGAATAGAAACAAGATAAGGCAATTTATGTCAAAAATCATAGTATTTGTGGCAAATAAAGTTATCATAAAGTTAAGGCTATTGTGGCGAAGAGAGTAGCTTTTGAAAGGATAAACTATCTTTTGTGGCGACCAGAGTCGTCACTGAATGCCGAATGCGTCGCCACCTAAAAGTCCGCATGGTAGGCTGCTATTTCTAGTGGCGACCTACGAACTATGCAGACTTTTAGTGCCACTTAGACCTTTAGTGGCGACTTTCGTCGCATCAAAAAGTTATTTATCCTTTGATAAGCGGTTCGCTTCGCCACAATAGCCTTAACTTTATGCCGATTTTTAGTCGCATAAGTATTGACATTTTAAAGCAACTATCACAAAAGTCAAATAGGTCGCCATTAAAGTAATTATTTGTTGGCAAACTTCCGAAAATCTATTTTTTGAATTTATTTTTGTCCGTAATTGTTTATGTTTAGTAGCAACTTTAATTGCCATTCAATGTTAGCTATGTCGCCACTAATATAAATGTCGAATAGGTCGTTAGTCAGTGTTTTAAAAGGCATTTTCGGGTGAGACCTAGGGCGAGGCGCCCCAAAAATGCCCTGAGGCGATAGTGTAGGAAGAAAGTCTCAAGAGGCGTATGCCCAGCAATTTGGGGCATATGCCTGGGCGTTCGGGGTGTACGCCCGAGCGTTTGAGGCGCATTTTTGTAGTGAGGCGTAAGCCCCAGAGACTTTTTCAAATTAAAATAATATTTGTTGAATAAGTTCTTCATATAATACCCAAATTCTCAAAAGTCAGCTTGTAATTACTGAAAAATTTTAAAAAGGAACTGAAATGTATTAAATTTAAAAGTCAAGACTTTTTTTATTGATTGAAGCCCTAAATTATGGTCTTTCCCAATTCTTTATCTTGTCCGCTAGTCTGCTAATATCTCCCAAAAGCAACGAATATTCAAAACAAATTTACAAATACAAAGAGAACTTCATTCTCCTTCATAGCAGCAAGTTCAAAGTTCAAATTGCAGGTTAGTTATCCTTTTTGTTCCTCCATGTAGAAAATTTTATTCTTTTCGACTCAAGTTACTTGTGCTTGTAAGTAGCGTGTAATATATTATTTTGACTAGTTTTTTATGGGGATGGAGCGCGCGCGCGCACACACACACACATATATATATATATATATATATATATGCAATTTTACCTGTGTATAAATATTTGCTGTTATTATATTATTTTATAAAATATTTACGGCCACGCCTTTTAAAACACTGTCGTCGATAAAGTCATTTATTTGTGACTTACATAAAATATATTTTCACGTGATGGACATAATACATAGAAATATCAAAAATATCATTTGAGCCAATCAATACCCATGTAGACTATGACTATGTTGTGACATTCTCACACAAGCTCATTCCTCTGTGCTTAAGTACACAAAACATCATTTAGGCATTGATGCACTTGAAAATATTCAAAACATTTGATTGCAGGCACCCTCCCGATTACATCCCAATTATATTTAATCTACAAAATAGATAGCCTAACTATGTCACTAACCTCTTAAGATGATCAATTCGATGAATATAATTTGGCATTAGCCATAGGCCTACCCATGACAATGCAATTTGAATATCGTTCGAATATCGATTCGCCCAACCTTTATCTATTATTTCTCGCTAATTTATATCATTTACATCCATTAGCATCAGCAATTAGTTCGCAATTGCGATGTCCGCAAATGCGAACAGTTGTTCGCAATTGCGAACCAGCCCCTGAGCTTCCAATATCGAAAATGCGATACATTGATCGCAAGGGGTGCCCGCAAATGTGAACCAGGGGTGTCCGCAAATGCGAACATAGCTTCGCAAAATCGAAGTTGTCCCTTACTCATCTAGTGTCGAAGTTGTGACTAGACCTTCGCAAATGCGAAGGCTCCACCCCTCGCAGATGCGAACTAAGCCTCGCAAAAGTGAAGCTGTCATCCCCCTTTCCAGTATCACAAATGCGATCTAGTTCTCGTAAATGCGGGACTCGCATTTGCGAACAGAACCTCGCAAATACGAGATTTGTAGTCCAGCAACACCAGCAACCTTCAACTATGCAAATATAGTCCGCAACTTATCCTAAACTCATCTGAGACCCTCGGGCTCCAATCCAAATATTCACACAAGTATATTAACGTCAAACAAACTCGCTTGTAAGCTCAAATCATCACAATAACATCCAAAATCAAGAATCGCTCACCAAAACTCAAGATTTTTAAAGTTCAAACTCAAATTTTTAACTTTTCACATAAAGTGCCGAAACGACCTTGGACCATCCGGGACCCCATCAAACATGCGTACAAGTCCAAAATCATCATATGAACCTATCGAGATCGTCAAAATACCGATCCGAGGTCGTTTGCTAAAACTATTGATCGTGGTCAACTCTAGCTACTTTCAAAGTCAAAAGTTATATTTTCTTTAAAATTCACATTTGAACTTTCCGAAAATCGACACGGACCACACACACAAGTCATAAATCATAAAATAGAGCTATGGAAGGTCTCGAAGCATAAAATGGAAAGATATTACTCAAAACAACCTATAGGGTCATCACGATATGAAGAGCATTGACTTTTTGACTAGTGCTCTTCAATTTTATACACCGATTTTGCGTTCATCACAATCTAAACTTAAATTTGAAATTTTACCTAAAATCACCTTAATATTCGTCAAACTCCCCCAAAATTTAAAGTATAAACTCCGAAGGATTGACCCAATATTTTGTAACAACATTCAATTCAAAAAAAAAAAAAAATTCCAACCAAGCTTCAAAACGAGCTTCAATGAAGTTTTGTTCTTCTCCTTCAAGATTCAATCTCAAGTTATTCCACGTACAATAAATACAATGCTTATAACAATCACATAAGTCGTTTTAAGTTTTAGCATCTTGTTCCTTTATTTGAGGCTTCCTTTAGATTCATTTGGAGATTTATGGCTTGTGGGTATGGTTGGCATAGGCCCTCTGGAGCATTTTGAACATTTAAACTTGAACTAAAAGATTGAATGCCTAGAGTTAAGAACCACCTTTACAAAAATACAATCTATGTGAACACTCAAACTCCAACAAAAGCATACCTATTGAACATATCAAAATTATCCGCAATAAAAATTTTAACGCGTGATATTTACGCATGCTGACGTGGCAAAACGCCAATTTAGAAATTGACACGTGCTTATTCGTCCCTTTTTACTTTTCTTTTTCCTTTTCTTCTCTCCTATTTTCCTCTTATCTCCATCTCTCTAGATGGTCTTCTTCATCGATTTTCACTTCCCCCAACCTTAAACCTAATTTTTTTGCTTCACTAAATTTGCCTCTTTGAACCATAAAAGCTTGAAAAATTCAAACCATAAGCTTGAATAATTCAATAAAATGGACCTCCAAATTTGTCCAAGCACGACATTTTTCTGCAAAAGTTGAAAAACTTGAAGAATTCATCATCCATGGAAGCCAAAACACTGACTCATTCTCGTTCCAATAATAAAATCAACCCATTCGGAGAAAATAGATTATTCAGTTGATTTAAAATAATTTTTTCATTAGATAAATCAGAACTAGAATTATCAATATAACTTTCAACTTGGGCAAATGCGATGGTGCATTCTACGCCGGTGAAAGAATTCACAGTAGCCCCAACGAAAGTGGCTATAAATTGATGGGGCTTGTTAGTTCCTAGTTAGGGAAAAAGGGATATGAGATTGATGAAGAGATTTAGCTAGAGAGTGAGTGAAAATGGGATGGAGTTGTATTGTGTATGTATATGATGGTGAATGATTAACGATGTCTGCATCTAAATAGAATGCATAGGTTGTATTTTGAGTGGTTCTATCGATGAAAAATTAGAAAGGAGATGAGCTTTATTAATTTCATTTGGAAAAGAACAGAAAAAGAAAAAACAATCATTGAGGGAAGTTGAATTATAGCATGTTTGGTCAAGTTTCTAAAATCTGCTTATTTTGAGAAGTATATTTTTCAAAAGTACTTTTCAATAAAGTACTTTTGGCGAAAATCAGTTTGTGTTTGGCTAATTAATTTGAAAAGCACTTTTGAGCAGTAATTAGTGTTTGATCAAGCTTTTAAAAACTGTTTCTAAGTGTATTTTTCTCAAAAATGCTTCTCAGAAAAGTGCTTTTGGGGAGAAGCTACATTTTTCTGCTTCTCAAAAACTGCTTATGCTTTTCCTCAAAAATACTTTTTTCCTTCTAAAAGTTTGGCCAAACACCTCAATTTTTGCCTAAAGCACTTTTGGCCAGAAAAAAATACTTTTGACCCAAAAAAACTTAGGCAAACAGGCTATCAGACACAAAGAAGATAGAAGTAAAAGAACCAAAAAGGTAGAAGCAAAAAATAAAAGAATCAACATAATACTCCCTCCGTTTTAATTTATGTGAACCTATTTTCTTTTTAGTCCGTGTCAAAGAGAATGACCTCTTTCCCTATTTGGAAACAATTTACCTTTATGCAATGATTTATAGCCACACAAAATATATGCGCCTCATTTTACACCACAAGTTCAAAAGTCTTCTCTCTTTTCTTAAACTTCGTGCCCAGTCAAATGGGTTCACATAAATTGAAACGGAGGAAGTATTACATTTCACTTACGAACGCGCTCAAATTGGAGTGAATATCACTCATTGTGCCACTTCAGCTTGAGGTGTTCAATAGGTACATCTTATTCGAGTTGGAGTGTTCAATAGATATTGGTCTTTAGTTGAGCTTTCTAATAGCCTGTTTGGCCAAGCTTTGAATTTTTTTTTTCAAAGTTGAAGTGTTTGGCCAAGCATTTGGAAGAAAAAAAAATACTTTTGGGAGAAACAGAAAAAAATAATTTTTTTCCAAAAGATTTTTTTTGGAAAATACTTTTGAGAAAAATACAATTAGAAGCAGTTTTTAAAAGTCTGGCCAAACACTAATTGTTGTTCAAAAGTGTCTTTTAAATTAATTAGTCAAACACAATTGTTTCTCACTAAAAATACTTTTAAAAAAAATGCACTTATCAAAATAAGTTAATTTTTGAAGCTTGACCAAATAGGCTATAAGTGAAAACTAGATACAAGTTTAAAGGAAAAATGTATTTCGCCTTTTGGAAATAGGGGTAAAATGCAAGGACGTAAATGTAAAAAAGAGGACACATAGTATAAAATCCACCTCTATGCGACTAAAGAGATTATTGTGAACTCTAGACGGAAAGAATGAGGCAGCGGAGAGGCAGTTGGGAGTCTCTAATGGTGGTTGCCCCTCTCTCTTCCTGTGATTTCCTTTTCCATTTTCACAAAAAAGTAAAACTAAACCACCATTCATCTTAAGGAACTGTTTGGTTAATCTCTGATCTATGCATACACGCACATACATACATTTACATACCAAGTGCCCACGCAGCATGCTGACTTCCCCCAATGCATGCCCGCCTCCAGCCTTGCAGCAAGCACCTTGAGGTCTGTACCGTGGCAGGGATACTATTCTATCACCAGAAAATAGTGCAATTTTATATATAGGAAGGAGGGTTTAGGGTTTAAGATCTAACCCATTCTTCTCAACAGATGAGAGGCTGTGATGATTGAGGTTGTCTAGAGTTCTGTCGGGGCAATGGAGCGGCCCGTATCTTGGCGGGGCGACCCGACCCGGAAGGCCTGTTTTATAGTGCAACCGAGGTTTGCAGCCATGGCGGTTGCTTTGTCTCCTTTGCCCTGATCATGCCACAGATCTGAGCCTCAAAAGAAAAGGTAAAGAGGAAACTCCAGTAAAAAGGGTTTTTCAAATTTTTCTAAAAATAAAGAATACAACTTATGTTCAATAACTTCAAAATTCCTTTAATGACTTTACATTTTGTTTCGCTTTAGTTTTCAGAATTCCTCTGTTTAGAGATTTCTGTTCAGATGGAGTCATTATAGTTTCAAATATACAATACCTTTCTTTTTTCAGTCACTTTGATGATTACATAATAAACGATTTTATTTTTTTAAATAAAGGTATTTGCATGAAGGAAGTTTTTTATTAAGTTAAAATTCCCATTGAATTATTGGACTGAAACAGTGAATTATTGGGCATTTGACATTTTAGGTTATGGGAGGAAACTGGAAACTAGAAATAGAAGAACCAGGGGATATTTTCGTTGACTTACTAATGTTGTTAAAAAGAAAATATGATGTTCATAAAATGTTTCTAGAATCTGTGGTATTCTTTTTTCTTTTGGTTATGAACATATTGAGATATGATCAATTTTATACAAGTATTGGAATATTAAAATTGTTGCCACACTTTTTAAACCCTCGCCCTTTCATCTTGCTCTTGTCCTCGTTTAGTTTTCTGTTGTTTTCTTTTGGTTACTTACAGGTGCTGTAATCTTATTCTACTGCATGTCATGTTGATACTGCTATGGCGATTCACAGTATGCTGTGTCCTCTTTACTTCTGGTTTCTTGGTCATTAACTTTTTCCTTTTCATAATCAGAATCATTCTGAGCATCATTGATGATGCTTATCTGTAGGCTATGATGATATAGCTTACTGAGTTGATCGGATTTTGGGAAACTGGGCCCGTATCTTGGCAGGGCAAACCACGATATCTTGTAACCAGAGTAATGAGTATTGGAATGAAATAGGTCCAAATGGAGTTGATTGGGATCCATTTAGCTCACCCAACTAGAGTGTGATTGGGGTTGTGGTTGATGTTGTTGTTGTATGCTATTCTCGTTTGCAGCCATGGCGGTGTCCCTTCCCTTACCCGATTTTGTGACAGATCTGACCCTACTTCTTATGTGGTCAACCAAGAATAAGTAAAACTCTCAAGATTATTAATGAGGCAGCATAGCAATGGGCGTTTCTAACTATGGTTGCCTCCCATCTGCATGCCAATGATTTCTCAGTGTCTGCTACTGTCAAAGAAAGAGCCCTTCTTTAATGCTCTGTTGATGTTATCATGGTTATTGACAATCCGCTGTATTATTGTATTTTCTGCCTCTGCTTTCTTGGTCATAATACTTTCCGTTTTAAAATCACAATCGTAAGAGTGATGTTTGTTACGAAAATTTTCCTTGAAGTTTGGACGGTTGACAACACAAAAAATTAGCCTAGAAAAAAGCACAAATTAAGAAGCAGAAGAGATGAAAAACAAATTTAAACAAAATTAGATGGAGTGTTGAACGACTAAATTGCACTAATATCATGTCTTCATTCAGTCTCGTATTATTTGCTAATACGAGGTAAAAGTAAAGGGAGGAGATAATAAGATTTTATAAAATAAGCAGCAAGAGGCAGTGGGGAGTCTGTAATGTTGGCTGCCACCTCTCTGTTCTTTTTGCCTATGATTTCCTTTTCTATTTTCACAAAGAAAAAAATAAAATAAACCACCATTGTTGAAATGGTTCAATACATAGTTTGCCCCTGAACTTGCACGAAATATTCCTTTAAGGTTTAATATTTGAATCCATGCTCTGCTTCAGCTTCATCTTCTTGTTCACCTCTTCCTCTTCATCATGGCTAGCTTTTATTATTGTTAATGTGATGGATGAGGCTGTGATGATGGGTGTCTAGAGTTGGTTGGGCATTGAAGCAGCCTGTATCTTGGCGGGGCGACTCGGAAGGCATCTCCGTGGTTGTAACCGAGGCCTGCAGCCATGGCGGTTTCCTTGTCTCCTCCTGATTTTAGCACCAATCTGAGCCTCAATTATAAGTAATTACAGGCCAGAAATTATGGCGAGAATGAGGCAACACAGAGAGTGTAATATGACCAAATTTTTATGACATTTGCTATGACATAATATCCATTATAACAAATTTGTGGTTTATGACATTTGTCATGACATAATATCCATTATAACAAATTTGTGGATCATGACATTTCCCATGACATAATATCCATTATTAGGCCAAAAATTTCTTGCTATAAATAGAAGAGTTTCTCCTCATTTGCAAACACACCAATTCAAGAGTTTTTCACTCTTGTCTTTCTTTCTCTTCCTTTATTTCATTATAGAGTATTTTGTAAGAGAGTGAGTGTTGGGAAACACTTGTGTGAACCCTTTCTTTGGAGTGATCTTGTGAGGTTATTCTCTTGGGGTATTTGGGATTAATTAGAATATTTACTCTAATTTTGTACTCTTGTTGGTATAGTGAAATTACTCATCTCCGCTTGTGGACGTAGGTCATCTTGACCGAACCACGTTAAATTTGTGTCTTCTTTATATTCTTTAATTGCCGTTATTATCAACTTCCATTGTCTTTGTTATTATCATTATACCGTTGTTTGGCTAAATTTTGCACTACCCGGATTTCCGATCCTAACAAATTGGTATCAGAGCCAGATCTAACCGGGTTATTTTAAATAGCCAAAATGACTCTAACAAAGTCTTATGTTGAGAAATTTGACCGAAGTGCAAATTTCGGAATGTGGCAATTAAAGATGGAAGCTATCCTAATTCAGGATGGCTTAGATTTGGCACTGTAAGGAAAGGAGAAGATGCTGGGTAAAATGACGGACGAGGAGTTTGCCGTCATAGACAAAAAGGCAAAAGCAGGTATTATTTTAAATCTTTCAAATGAGGTTTTGCGTGAAGTTGCAGCAGAAAGCTCAGCCAAAGGCATATGAAAAAAGCTTAAAACCCTATATATGAAAAGATTAGTAGAAAACAGGCTTTACATAAAGCAAAAACTCTACACTTTTCGTATGGCTGAAGGTACCTCTATACTTACTCATTTTGATACTTTTGATTCTCTTCTTATGGATTTAAGTAACATAGATGCTGAAATCAAAGATGAGGATCAAGCTGTGTTATTGCTTGTTTCCTTACCCAAGTTGTTTAAACATATAAGAGATACTATGCTTTATGGAAAGGATAATATCTCTTATAAAGATATCAAATCTATTTTGAAATCAAAAGAACAAATAGATAGAGATATTACTGGGGAAACTAGTGGGAACCAAGAGGAAGGCTTATTCATAAGAGGTAGATTCAATAAGAAAGATTCAAGTAGTGAGAAACCTAAATCAAGGTCAAAATTCAGATACAGAAATGTCATGTGCAAATATTGTCATAAGAAATGTCACATTATTTCTGAATGCTTTAAATTGAAAAACAAAGAAAAGCATACAGAAAAGAAAAATGAGCACAAAAATACTGACACTGCCGAAGCAAGTGTAGCTGCTGATGAGACTGAGGGAACTATTTTTTTAGCAACTAATAATACTTTCAAATCTAACAATGAGTGGATTTTAAATTCGGGTTGTTCTTATCATATGTGTCCCAGTCAAGATTTATTTACCACATATGAATCTATTGTAGGTGGAGTTATCTTGATGGGCAACAATGCTGCCTGCAAAGTTATTGGAAAAGGTACTGTCCGAATCAAAATGCACGATGGTGTGGTGAGAACTCTCACCGATGTTAGACATGTTCCTGACTTGAAGAAAAATCTCATCTCTTTGGGCACTCTAGAATCTCTTGGGTGCAAGTACACAGGTGAAAGTGGAGTTCTGAAAATTTCTCATGGTGCTCTTGTGATCATGAAAGCACGCAGATCTGGTACGTTGTATACTCTTTTGGGATCTACTGTTACAGGTGCTGCTGCAGTTTCAATATCAGATAAATCAGATTCTGACATCACCAAATTGTGACATATGCGATTGGGGCATATGAGTGAAAAAGGTCTTTCCATCCTCAGTAAAAGAGGTCTCTTATGTGGCCAAAGTACCGAAAATAAGGAGTTCTGTGAATATTGTGTGTTCGGGAAGCAGAAAAGAGTCAGCTTCAAATCTCCAGTGATTCATAGAACAAAAAGTACTTTGGATTACATTCATTCAGATCTTTGGGGTCCTTCACGTACCCCATCAAAAGGTGGTGCCAGGTATATGTTAACTTTCATTGATGATTATTCAAGGAAAGTTTGGGTTTATTTCCTGAAAAATAAAAGTGATGTTTTCTTAAATTTCAAACAATGAAAAGTTTTGATTGAGAAACAAACAGGAAAACAGGTTAAGCGGCTTAGAACAGATAATGGCTTGGAATTTTGTAATGAATGAAGGAATTGCTCGACATCGTACTGTAAGAATGACACCTCAGCAAAATGATGTGGCAGAAAGGATGAATAGAACTCTTTTGGAAAGGGTTCGTTGCATGATTTCAAATGCTGGGTTGACAAACGCCTTTTGGGCAGAAGCTATCTCTACAGCTTGGTATATTGTCAACCGAGCTCTTTCTGCACCTTTGAACTTTAAAACTCCAGAGGAAATGTGGTCAGATACTCCTGCTAATTATTCTGATTTAAAGATATTTGGTTGCCCTGCATACATGCATGTAAATGATGAAAAATTAGAGTCAAGGGCTAAAAAGTGCATTTTCCTTGGGTATGCATCTGTGGTGAAATGATACCGACTATGGTATCCTGATCCCACAGCATCAAAATTTATAATTAGCAGAGATGTAACCTTTGATAAATCCTCTATGTTATATTCTAGAAAAGAGTCTTCTAGTTCTTGTAATACAGATAAAGGAAAGAGTACACAAAACCAGGTGCAGATTGAGATTGGCATTCCTTCTGAGCCAAGCTCATCAACTTTGGAGCAAAATACAGTTGAAACTCCTGAAGTTGAGACAGAAGCTGAAATTTCTGAAGTTGAGACTCCTGAAGTTGAACTAGAAGAAGAGGAGTATTCTATAGCCAAACATAGACCAAGAAGAGAAGGTAAACAACCATTAAGGTTTGGAGATTATGTTGCATTTGCTTTTTTAGTTGCACAGGAAACTGAAGAAATTGGAGAACCATCAAAATATTCAGAATCAGTCTCTGGTGCTGACGCAACCAAGTGGCTAATTGCAATGAATGAAGAAATTGAGTCTCTCCACAAGAATGGTACTTGGTCTCTTGTGAAGCTGCCATCAGGAAAAAGAATTGTTGGTTGCAAATGGGTTTTCAAGAAAAAGGATGGCATTCCAGGGGTTGAAGATGCGAGGTATAAGGCACGATTAGTTGCAAAGGGCTATAGTCAGGTACAAGGAGTTGATTTTAATAATATTTTCTCACTTGTTGTTAAACATAGCTCTATTCGTGTCTTGCTTGCCTTCGTTGCCATGTATGATTTGGAATTAGAACAACTTGATGTTAAGACAACTTTCTTACATGGCGAACTTGAGGAACAAATATACATGCATCAACCCGAATGATTTGAAATTGAAGGAAAAGAAGATCATGTTTGCTTGTTGAAGAAATCCTTGTACGGATTAAAGCAGTCTCCAAGGCAATGGTATAAAAGGTTTGATTCCTTTATGTTGGGTCATGGTTATTCGAGGAGCATGTATGATAGTTGTGTTTACTTTCGGAAGTTAAATGATGGTTCATTTGTGTATCTATTATTATATGTTGATGACATGCTCATTGTTGCTAAGAATTTAACAGAAATTCACAATTTGAAAAGTCAGCTGAAAAGTGAATTTGAGATGAAAGATTTGGGAGCAGCTAAGAAAATCCTTGGCATGGAGATCAAAAGAGATCGAAAAGCCAACAGGCTATTTCTGACCCAGAAGAAGTACTTGGAGAAAGTCTTGGAGAGGTTTGGCATGAAAGATGCTAAACCAGTTAGTACCTCTCTTGCTGCTCATTTTAAGTTATAAGCTGCTCAGTTCCCGCAGTCAGAGGAAGAAGAGAGGTACATGGCACGGGTTCCTTATTCCAGTGTAGTCGGCAGTATTATGTATGTAATAGTTTGTACACGTCCAGACATTTCACAAGCAGTGAGCGTGGTAAACCGGTATATGGCTTGCCCTGGTAAAGCACATTGGCATGCTGTAAAATGGATTCTCAGATACTTGCGAGGTACTTCAAATACATGTTTGGAGTTTGGGAGAAATACTAACACTTTGGTTGGTTTTGTAGACTCAGATTTTGCAGGTGATCTTGACAAAAGAAGATCACTGACAGGCTATGTATTTTGCATCGGGGGTTGCGCTATTAGTTGGAAAGCTACATTACAACATGTAGTAGCTTTATCTACTACCGAAGCAGAATATATGGCAGTGATCGAGGCGATCAAAGAAGCTTTATGGTTGAAGGGTCTATTTGCGGAACTCAGTTTACACCAAGGTGGTATTACCATTTTCTGTGATAGTCAAAGTGCCATTCACTTGACTAAAGATCAAATGTATCATGAGAGGACGAAGCACATTGATATAAAGTATCATTTCATCCGAGAAACCATTGCTGAAAGAAAAGTCTCTGTTCAGAAGATCAACACTAGAGACAATCCTGCTGACATGTTCACAAAACCTCTTCCAGTATCCAAGTTCAAGCTTTGCCTGAACTTGATTGACATTTATGAAGAATGATTTTGCCCATTGGGGTTTTTGCGGAGAAGGTGGAGCAAATTTACTATAAGCCGAAATTAGGCCAAGGTGGAGATTTGTAATATGGTCAAATTTTCATGACATTTGCTATGACATAATATCCATTATAACAAATTTGTTGTTCATGATATTTGCCATGACATAATATCCATTATGATAAATTTGTGGATCATGACATTTGCCATGACATAATATCCATTATTAGGCAAATGATTTCTTGCTATAAATAGAGAAGTTTCTCCTCATTTGCAAACGCACCAATTCAAGAGCTTTTCACTCTTGTCTTTCTTTCTCCTCCTTTATTTTATTATAGAGTATTTTGTAAGAGAGTGAGTGTTGGGAAACACTTGTGTGAACCCTTTCTTTGGAATGATCTTGTGAGGTTATTCTCTTGGGGTATTTGGGATTAATTAGAGTATTTACTCTAATTTTGTACTCTCTTTTGTACTCTTGTTGGTATAGTGAAATTGCTCATCTCCGCTTGTGGACGTAGGTCACCTTGACCGAACCACGTTAAATTTGTGTCTTCTTTATATTCTTTAATTGCCGTTATTATCAACTTCCATTGTCTTTTTATTGTCATTATACCGTTGTTTGGCTAAATTCCGCACTACCCGAATTTCCGATCCTAACAGAGAGTATGGGATTTGTTTCAAGGGTGGTTGCTCCTCTCTGCTTTGCGTATCATTCTCCATTTTTTAACAAATTAAACCAACAACCCTTAAAAAAAAAAAAGAGAGAAAGACAAAGTGCGCGTCAGTTTCTGTTATTTTTTGTTGCATTTGTTTGCACCCCTAATATATACTCAAATACTGAGCACGCTACTATTACAACAAATATGTGACCTTCAGATCTTCAGTCTATCTCCTCATGGCTTTGAAACAATGAAAGAGGAAAATGCCAATTATTTTTCTTGTTTCTGTCTATAACTTTGTTTATGTCCATATATCTATTGCTCCCTTGTTCATATCTTCTAGGTTCTTGTTCTTTGTTGCCTTGGCTTTAAGATTCTTCCGTAGGAGCTATTGGGGAACTGGGGGGATGTTTTATAAAATATTTGTTTCCTTAGAAGTATCAGCTCTGATGATACTTCTAGTTCTTTTTTCAGCACTGTGCTTTTAGTTACATACTTTGTTAGTACTCCTCAGTGAACTGTTATCTAATGTGGCATGATGCGTTGGCATAAGGAAAGCTAGATGCATTAGCAGATTCAGTCGGGAGATGCCATCTACTTTTGAATGGTGCACCAGATTTTCCATGAAAGTATTCAAGTGTTGCACTAGAAGTTTCAGCTGGTTGATCCATTCATGTCTTGGAACAATTTGTGCGATCCTGTTTGTTGACAAAGCAAAATGCAAACTGATGGTGCCTAAAGTACATTGGACGCGTCCTCCTAAGACTCTATTCAAGATCAACACAAATGTGAGCTCAAACAGGAAACTGGGACTACGTGGAGGAGGTGGTGTTATTAGATCATACACTGGAATTAATAGCAGCTTTTGCATCACCTTTCAGTAAAGGAACTAACAATAGTGCTGAATCTAAAACTAATTGGATCCATGCTAAATCAGACCCGCCATTTGGAATCTTATCTCAGTAATTGAAAGCATTAAGGTAAGCTGAAGGTTTTGGAATATGTGCAGCTTCAACATTGCTTCAGAGAAAGCTAATGAAGGATTGAAGTTTGCAGGACAGATTTGGTATGATGAATTTGAGCAGCTTCCTAGCAAAACAAAGGCAAACAAATGCGTTGATTTTCGGATTAGGCAAATCAAAAGTAGTTTTTGTTGTATACCATGAATTGTACATCACAATGGTGTAGGAAGTTAAAAAAATTCTAAAGTTTAAGTAAACTAATTCAGAAAGATGTAATTAGACTAATTATACATACAATTGTATATCCACACACTTCAGATCTTTGCACCATCTCTTTAAATTGTGTATGTACAATTCTAACTTAATTAGTTTTCTACAAGGTCAGGTATTATGTCCCCCTAATATACCGGTTAGCGGTCAGTGCCTAAAGAAAAATCATTCTCCTTGAAAATGAGAATTGTACGGCTGCATGGAAGGTGGGTCAACTATTTAGCAAGTTACCTACAAGTCTCCAACTTTTAATTAGTTAGAGAGGCATTTTTAGTGGAAAAAGAAAACGGTAATATTCTATGACAAATACCCAATAACACCATCAGTGCATTGCTATTGTTACTTATAATAATAGTACCTTTCTCTGTCACTAGTTAATTTGTCTGCACTCTCAATTATTGATAATCTCAAAGTGCTCGTGATTAACGAAGAAAAGAAACACTGTTGATAATGAGTCTACTATAAATACTACTTACAAACAAAGATCGATTATCCTTAGTTTTGCAATGACAATGAGGAAAGTTGACTTTAGTGGTTCATATTTCTTTGTGACGACTCTTCTTCTTCTTCTGCCTCTATTTGTTTCCACAAAGGCAGCAGCAGCAGCAAGTGGCTTGTTCATCTTTGGAGACTCCACAGTGGATGCAGGAAACAACAACTATATTGAGACCATCCCTGAGAACAGAGCCAATTATGAACCATATGCCCAGAATGGTTTTTTCCAGGAACCCACTGGTCGCTTCTCAGATGGTCGTATCATCGTTGATTTCATAGGTGAGGTGATCCACTATTATTCTTTTCCATGACTTGTTTAATTTGCGATGGCATGACATCCAGAGGCGGACCTATGCTTTAAGAACAGGGGTCACCGAACCCGTTAACTTTGGCAAAACTTTTAATATATATATATATATATATATATATATATATATATATATATATATATATATATATATATATATATATATATATATATATATATATATATATGTTAAAAATGATCATATATTTTATTTGGAACTCTTAATATCAAAATCAAAATGCTCATGTACCCAACCACTTTCAAATCCTGGGTCCGCATCAATCATGTTTGGACTTGAGATTTGTTTTGACTGATCTAAAGGAAGTTATTAATCAATTATGTGATCTATATATAATTTGTGAAAAATGAATGATGGTGATGCAGCTGAATATGCAAAGTTGCCACTAATTCCTCCTTACCTGCAACCACATATTGCTGATTTCAGCAATGGAGTTAACTTTGCTTCTGGAGGAGCTGGAGTTCTTTCTACCACTCATTCTGGTTTGGTATGGGCGTCAGCATTTTCATCTCCTTACTATAGATATGCATACATATATATTGTCTCAAATCCTTTTCTATATATGTTATATATAAGTGTAGATCTACACTGTTAATTATACGTGATAAAATATCAGGTTATTGATCTGGAGAGACAATTAAAGTACTTTGAACAAGTGCGGAAATCACTAACAGAAAAGTTGGGAGCAGCCAAAGCAGAGGAAGTCATATCGGAAGCAGTTTACTTCATCAGTATCGGAAGTAACGATTACATGGGGGGTTACTTTGGTAATGAAACAATGCAGCAACTCCACGGTCCTGAAGAATATTTAGGGATGGTCATCGGCAACTTGACTCAGGCAATTCAAGTAAACTACAAGCAATTATCCTTTTCCTTCTCTATGTTGTTGGTTAAAATTGTACTTATATACAATATTTCAGTGACAAAGAATTGTATGAGAAAGGCGCCCGAAAATTTGGTTTCCTAAGCTTGTCGCCATTGGGATGTTTACCAGCTCTCAGAGCACTAAATCCAAGAGCTAATAGCAATAACGAAGAAGCAGGAGGAGGTTGTTTTGAAGCTGCTTCTGATCTTGCATTGGCTCATAACAATGCTCTCAGAATTGTCCTCGAAAGCCTTCAACATATATTGCAAGGCTTTAAGTATTGCAACTCCAACTTCTACGATTGGCTTCTCGATAGAGTTAACAATCCCTCAAAGTATGGTATGTATCCTCTTTATACCATCTCCCCTACTAGCTAGCTTATTATTGGCATTCTATTAATTAACTTTTGAAGGGGAGTCTTGGCGTAACTGGTAAAGTTGCTGCCATGTGAGCAGGAGGCCACAGGTTCGAACTGTGGAAACAACCTCTTGCATGTTAAAGTTGTGTACAATAGACCCTTGTGGTCCAGCCCCACGCATAGCGGGAGCTTAGTGTTTTTTTTTTTTTAAATATCTCCATTATTGTTGCGTTATTAGGTTTCAAGGAAGGAGTGAAGGCTTGCTGTGGAACAGGGCCTTATGGAGGAAAAAAAACATGTGGTGGGGAAAAAAAGGTTACTGAATATGAGATTTGCGATAATGCCAAAGACTACATATGGTTTGATTCATTTCACCCGACAGAAGGCATACATGAACAATTTGCAAAAGCTCTCTGGGATGGACCATCCTCCTCTGTTGGACCTTACACTCTTCAAGACCTATTTTTTAGTAAAGAGAAACAAACTATAGCTGATATTGTCGATATATAATCCACAAATTTCTTAATGTTAGAACAAAAGATGTGTTGGCAATAAAGCCTTTTGTATTTCCAAGTCCAGACTTATTAGAAAGCAAATTTCAACATTCAAGGGAAATAATTTTATGTTCAGCAACAATTTTCCATTATTATTTCCCAATTTATTGCTCTTCATATTCTGCTTTGACTAGCAACCACGCAGGAGCAGAGGTATGGTGTTTCCTTACTAACCAACACAGAGGAAAAGGATGACAATTTATCTATAGGAATAGCAAATTTGGTAGACTGGAAAAATAACAGGACATATATGTTTTCACGTAATAATCTTAAATGACAACTGAGGAGGTGAATGTTACAGAACATGCTAAAAGAATTACATAATCATTAGAGTATTTTCATCATCACATAATGACTATTGACTTTCAATGTTGTTAGGGTGGGTAAGCTGGTAAAACATGGATATTCCGCAGCCAAAGATCCAGATAGTTCATATTATTTAATTTAAAAAAACTAGTGCCGTTTTTATTTGGAAGAAATCCCCACAGTCCATATATACCAGTGGAAAAAGCAATGGGGTTCTTTGTCAACAAAAGGTCCAGGATCCGATTCCGGGGCTGTTAGGGAAGGAAGGACTAATAGGAGAGCCTACTTGAATGTTTCTAATGGGTTATGTTGTTCGGACACTTCAAAAATATTATCAATTCCTTCATAAGTAGTGCACTTTTGGAGGATCCAATACGAATACGGCACCATATTTGCAGAGTTTGCGCAACATAACTAATGGGGCAAAGACAAGGCAACAACATCATAGCTGCAAAGAATTGGTCAACACGCATCTCAGAGAACTCTTAAATGACAGATCATTGGATTCAATTTCTTGACTGTTGATTTGTTCGATGAGCGGTTCTCTACATGTGAGTCTTGCTTCTCACTTTTCCTCTTTTCAGCTTCACCCTTGGCAATATGCTTCTCTTGCATTTATCCTTTAACGTGTATTAAAATATTCTCAAATTTTGCAATTATGATGGTTCATTTATCTGTTTTTTTGCAGTTCAGACCTTTTGGTGTATCTCTTTCTTATAGCTAACGACAAAAGTGTCTTAGCAGTAAAGTTTCGTCTAAGATATTGTGTTGATTCAAACAGGTATCTCTGTTGTAGTAATATGCATAACTTCTAATTTACCAGGTTATAATACATCTCTAAGATTTCTTTTTCAGAAAATGAATTTAGTTCTCTTGATTCTTATTTTGTTGACCTTTTTTCGCATTGCTATAACACAAGGCTAGCCCTTTCTCTATTTTGATTTGATTTGCATTGACCATCCTAGATTTAGCTTGGTATATTATGTTCTGATTCTAATGCTAGATTTTCTTTTCTTTGTGGACACCAAGATAAAGGTGTACTATGTATTATCAACTGTGTAACTATTAAAATCCAAATTTTATCCAATTGAAGCATCAACTTTTGTATTAGTGGGACCACCAACTTGAACATGAATAATTTAATTGTTTTGTGTTTCCAATTGAACATGAAGTACGTTTTGCAAATGAATATGTTAATATGACCTTTTTTCTCTGTCCTTCCTTCTACTAAACATGTAAACAAATATGAAATTATCTTTTTCAAGTCGAGCCTCTTTTGTAAGCTATGTTTGGCATGTGCATGGGCATGGTCAATTTAGTTGTTTACTCGAAAAACGGATTAGAGTCGAATTTGTAAGTAGTTTTAAGGATATGTGGTATAGCTTAATACAAGTCGTAAGGATAAATAGAAATGTCAAATATTGATTGCGAAGAATGCAAAATAAATAAGGTTGGAAAGAAGATGATTTTTAAGACTAAGCAAGATGAATCAATTAATGAAGTCTAAAAGAATAACCCTTGAATATAGGAGAATATGGTGTTTGAATTACAATGTAAGCAAAAAAACTGTCCTTTATACAAATATTGCCATCTTTTTTATAGTGGAGGATCCTACTTTTAGATATAATTAAAAATACATAGTGGGAGACCCATGATAAATCAACTTTTCTATGATTCCTACCAAGATTCTCTCCTCTAGTGGGATTGCAACGGCTCTTGTCTGTGAGCTCGATATTGACTCGAGCTCGATTCTGACCCGGGTCCCTGTATTTATTCGGGGTCAGTGTTGGTCGGTCTTTTAATCATAAGCTCGATAACTTTACTTTGCATCATAGTTCTATTTGAATTCGAACTTGATAATAACATCGAGCTCGATGTTGATAGGTCCTTTGGGCTCGAAGCTCGGTGACCCGACTTCGGACCTCAACCTGATACTATGAAGATGCTTCTCCGATCCAATATATTACCAATTAAACCAGTCCGTACGAAGGACTAACCGATTTTTACTGTATACAAATAGTCCCTTCGTTTCTCGAGAATGATGTGGCGAGAAACGACATGATTTCACAATGGCTCGATCAGATATAAGCCGACGTTTGCATTGAGCCCGACCATAACGTATGTGATAGCTGTCCGTCGGTTTAGCTTTCCAAGGCATTTAATGCGTGTCAGAAGGTGGTCGACTACCGCTGATATTGAACCATCATTGCTTCAACCTATAAATAGCCTTTCCTTTCACCATTTATCACTTTTACGTCTTCAATCTTCCAAATTTTCTAAGTTCCTTTTCGTCTCCTCTGAGTTCATTCGTAGATCTGTGATTCTTTTCTGCAAAATTCTTCTTAAAAATCACCGAATCTTTATCACCTTCTTTAAATCAAAAAATGGTGAAGACATCAAAAACAGTCCCCCAAGAAGAAAAAGCTTCTTCTTCTCAATCCGCCGCCGACAAAGCACCAGTGGATCCACGGCCTAAGGAGTGCGTTCCGGCGGCGTGTTTTCTTACCTCCGATTTCAAACTCGATAAAGGTTCGACGGTTCCCGGCTGATGTGAGCCCGTATCGAGATATATTTGTTCGATAACCGGGGGGGTATATCAAGCAGATAAAAAAAGATTGTAACTGGGGGAACAAAGAAGTGGTAGTACCGTCTCCTAAAGAGGATATTACTACTCACGTGAAATGGTTTTTAAATGTGTACACTTACCCTTTCACGTTAGGTCCTCTCGACCCTGTTATCATAGATTTTTGTCGTAAATACCTAATAACTCTAGGCCAGATTCACCCTTTTTTTTGGCGAATCGTTATTTTGATCCGATACTTCGTCAACAAAATCGAGGGGATGCCTTTCACCCTTGATCATCTCATCTGATTGTACCGTCCTTACCTTTTTCGAGGAGGGTTAATAAAACTTTAGCGTCGAGCTACCAAGGCTCTGTTCTCAAGCATAGACGAGGACAGGGATAGAGGCTGGATGGGCAGGTTTGTCCGAGTAAGGACTTCGGACCTGATTCCGACTGAAAAAATGCCTTTTCCCGAGGAGTGGAACATGAAGCGTATGTGTAATTCTGTTGTTATCTCCTACTATTTTTCTCTTTCATTTCTTTTCTCACCGATATCCCCTTTTTTGTAATGTAGTTGTTCCTTGGATGGTCGGCGCAGTTCCCGATCTCAAGAACTGGGTACGGGATCTGGCTTCGACCTCCACATACGCCGAGCGCTCATGGCGTGATTTGTCGAAGGGCCGATGGGAGGCCAAAAATCATGGTAAGCCCCTTTATCTTATTTTTTGCCAGTTTGAACGAGATTCTTTCCATATATTTTTAATACATTTTTCCGTATGTAGGTGTGGGTAAAGATGCGGTTTTGAGGCCCTCGTCCGTCGAGGAAGAGGCTTCGGTCTCTGTTCCAAAGCCGGTGAAGAAAAATAAGAGAAAAAGGGCCTCCGTTCCCGAAGATCAAAAACCGAAGAAGTGGATGGCTCGTAAGCCGAAGAAGAATACCATTCCTTTGACTGTAGAATCAGTTCTGCGTCTGAGGGATGAAGACGAAGAAGAGGAAGAAGACGATGGGTCTGTGCTGGCGAACCGAATGAAGAAAAGCATCGATGCTCCAAAGGCGGCTGAATCGATGGTGATTCATAAGGTTTTGCCTCGAACCGAGGAGATATCAGAGGGAAGTTCAGGCAGAGTCCCCAAGTCATTAGAGATCGGGGATGCTTCCTACCGAAGTCAACGAACGGTGGGTACATCGGAAGGGGATGGTCCTGAAGCTCTCCGAACTGAGGAGAACGCCCCAAGCGAGTAGCCTGGGGCAATAGTAATCGGACATTCGCCCACTCTCCCTGCCTTTTTCGAAGGGGCTATTTGGGAAGCCCAAGCTTTGGGGGCCCTCGAGATGAGCCGGTCTCATGAAGGGGAGGACCCTTTTCGTGATCTATTTACCGGGGTCGAGGATGCTACTGGCCCTAGTGATGTTTCGGGCCTTCTCTGTGAAGTACAACTAGCTCTGAATCGGGTAAGCTCTTAACTCCCTTTGTTGATATTATTTTCATGTTTGCTATTCTTTCCTAACTTCTTTTCTTCCTTCTTCGCAGGCCGTGGAGGTTCATCGAGAAGCATGTTCTCGGTCTCGAGCTGAGCTGCATCGGTTCGAGACCAATCTTCAACGGGTCACGGAGGAGAGGAACTCAATTAAACTCCTCTTAGGGCAAATGGGAAAGGAAATCGAAGACCTCCGAGCTGAGTTGGCCAAGGCTCACCAAGATCAGGCTGATTTGTCTGAGCAGGTAATGATACTTTTAAAAGCCTATGGGCTCGATACCGGAACGATGGCTAATTTTTCGGTCTCTCAGTTGCAGCAGAAAATTAAGATGATCGGGAAACTCCGTGAGGAGGTTGATGTGATAAAAACGGAGTCCTTGAAGTGGAAAAAAGGTATGGACCGCTTTGTTGCAGAGAAAGAGGCTGCTCGAGCCCAATTATCATCGGCCGAAAACCAGGTTCAAAGTATAAAGGAGAAAAGCTCGGTTCAAGTAAGAAGAATAGAGGACCTTGAGGCTCGGTTGGCCTCTGAACTTGCTAAGGACGATTCTGATGCCGAAAAGGCAAAGGACGATGCGGATGCATTCGTGGCCGTTTATCGGGCTGATGCTGAAGCTGCCCATGTACAAGCAAGAAAGGCAGCCGAGACTACCAATACTCAAGCGCATTGGGTTGCTGAGCTTGCTAAGTGCCGATCTCGGAGGGAGACCCTCGAAGATATCCACACTCGAGGTTTCGACCTCACTGAAGAGATAAAAACGGCTAAGGAGCTCGAAGCCGATGCTGAAGCCTTGGTTTCCGATGATGATGATGATGATGATGGGAGCAAGAGCGGGTCCGAGAGCTGAGAGGAGCCTGATGGAGAAGAGACCGCCCCCGGGGATAACCAAGAAACTTAGTCCCTTAGTTTCTATTTCGGATGTTGCAAACAATTATGTAAACAATCCCGTAAATATATACAAATAACTTTTCTTCTCCCGTCTCGCCTCTTGTTTTATTTTTCTGTCTTGTGAATGCTTTAGGCAATTTGATTGAATTCGGATTTCGTAGCCTTTAAATCAGAGTGAGCGTTTTCGAACTCGAAGTAACGTAGCCCGTAGGCTTAGTAGTTGAGTGAGTGATTTCGAACTCGAAGTAATGTAGCCTGTATGCTTAATAATCTAGTGAATGATTTCGAACTCAAAGTAATGTAGCCCGTAGGTTTAATAGTCGAGTGAGTGATTTCGAACTCGAAGTAATGTAGCCCGTAGGCTTAATAGTCGAGTGAGTGATTTCGAACTCGAAGTAATGTAGCCCGTAGGCTTAATAGTCAAGTAAGTGATTTCGAATTCGATGTAATGTAGCCCGTAGGCTTAATAGTCGAGTGAGTGATTTCGAACTCGAAGTGATGTAGCCCGCAGGCTTAATAGTCGAGTGAGTGATTTCGAACTCGAAGTGATGTAGCCCGCAGGCTTAATAGTCGAGTGAGTGATTTACTCGAAGTAATGTAGCCCGTAGGCTTAATAGTCGAGTGAGTGATTTCGAACTCAAAGTAATGTAGCCCGCAAGCTTAATAGTCGAGTGAGTGATTTCGAACTAGAAGTGATGTAGCCCGTAGGCTTAATAGTCGAGTGAGTGATTTCAAACTCGAAGTAATGTAGCCCGTAGGCTTAATAGTCGAGTGAGTGATTTCGAATTCGAAGTAATGTAGCCCGTAGGCTTAATAGTCGAGTGAGTGATTTTGAACTCGAAGTGATGTAGCCCACATGCTTAATAGTCGAGTGAGTGATTTCGAACTCAAAGTGATGTAGCCCGCAGTCTTAATAGTCGAGTGAGTGATTTACTCGAAGTAATGTAGCCCGTAGGCTTAATAGTCGAGTGAGTGATTTCGAACTCAAAGTAATGTAGCCCGCAGGCTTAATAGTCGAGTGAGTGATTTCCAACTCGAAGTGATGTAGCCCGTAGGCTTAATAGTCGAGTGAGTGATTTCGAACTCGAAATAATGTAGCCTGTAGGCTTAATAGTCGAGTGAGTGATTTCGAACTCGAAGTAATGTAGCCCGTATGCTTAATAGTCGAGTGAGTGATTTCGAACTCGAAGTAATGTAGCCCGTAGGCTTAATAGTCGAGTGAGTGATTTCGAACTCGAAGTAGTGTAGCCTGTAGGCTTAATAGTCGAGTGAGTGATTTCGAACTCGAAGTAATGTAACCCGTAGGCTTAATAGTCGAGTGAGTGATTTCGAACTCGAAGTAATGTAGCCAGTAGGCTTAATAGTCGAGTGAGTGATTTTAACCCGTAGGCTTAATAGATAGCACCCGAGTGAGAATGGTTGCTCGAACTCAAGTTGGTGTAGCCCTTGGGCTTTATAGTTGAGTGAATGTTGCTCGAACTTGTTGATTTACCTTAAGCCTGTTTGCATAATAAATCTCAAAATAGGGGAATCTTTCTTGGATATAAGATATCGATAAAGAAGAAATTTTTCTTTGCAAGTCATTATACACGTGTCCATGTTTTGTGCCAGGGCACGGGCCAACTACATGAGCATGGTTCGTTTTGACCATTTAGCTCTTACAATTTTTCCTATCAGAACCCTGTTGTTATGAAGTAACTTTCTTGCATCGAATTTGATATATTTGAAGGGCTAATGCCCCCCCCCCCCCACCCGTATTTGAGGTCAATTGTAAAGAGACCTCGGATACTGTCGAATTGTTTCTAAATTAGCACGATCAATGGTTGCCTCATTAAAAACCTTGCCGAAAAACCCATTTGGGATAAAATCGGTCTAAGAGAAAAAGAGTGCAACGGGTGCTTTCATACATAGGGCTTCGTATTAAAGGATCCATCCTAGCTCCTGATCGGACTCCTGCAGTGGTTAGTTTCGAAATGTAAACGAATATAGGAGAGTCGTACCTTAGCAGTAGTATCGTTTTAGGTGTGACACATTCCAATTGCTTGATAGTTGTTTGCCGTTTATAATACCGAGCTTGTATGATCCTTTTCCGACGTTTTCGAGAACCTGATACGGTCCTTCCCAGTTTAGTCCTAGTTTTCCTTCGTTTGGATTTCGGGTATTGGGGGTGACTTTCCTTAGCACTAAGTCCCTGAGTTTAAAATGGCGAAGCTTGGTTCTTCGATTATAGTATCTTTCGATTCGCTGCTTTTGGGCGGCCAATTGGACGAGAACAGCTTCTCGTTTTTCATCCGATAATTCGAGGCTAGTGTTCATAGCCTCATTATTTGACTCTTTCATTGTATATCAAAACCTGGCACTGGGTTCCGCGACTTCGACTGGAATCAAGGCTTCAGAGCCATATACTAAGGAGAACGGGGTTGGCCCCGTACTAGATTTTGATGTTGTTCGATATGCCCAAAGAACTTCGGGTAGGATTTCTCTACATTTTCCCTTAGCATCGTTCAACCTCTTCTTTAGGGTTTGAATGATAGTTTTGTTCGTTGATTCGGCCTGTCCGTTCCCACTGGGGTAATACGGTATTGATAATATCCTTTTTATTTTGTGGTCTTCGAAGAATTTCGTCACTTTGCTGCCGACAAGCTGTTTCCCTTTGTCACATACTATTTCGGCAGGTATCCCGAATCGACATATGATATGATCCCAGATAAATTCTATAACCTATTTCTCTCTTACTTTAACGAACGCCTGTGCTTCAACCCATTTAGAGAAATAGTCATAAATAAATAAAATGAACTTAGCTTTACCTGGGGCCAATGGCAGAGGGCCGACGATATCCATTCCCCATTTTATGAATGACCATGGGGATAGGACTGAGTGAAGTTGATCTCCGGGCTGATGGATCATTGGTGCAAACCTTTGACATTTTTCACATTTTCGAACAAACTCCTTTGCATCTTTGTCCATATCGATCCAATAATACCTTGCCGTGATTATTTTACGAACTAATGAATCGGCACCGGAGTGATTTCCACAAGTGCCCCCGTGCACCTCACGTAGGACGTAATCGGTGTCTCCTGGACCTAAGCATACTGCCAATGGTCCATCGAATGTCCTTCGGTATAACATTCCATCTGCAGTTAATGTGAATCGAGCAGCTTTGATTCGTAGGGTCCTTGAATTTTTAGGGTCCGATGGGAGCTTTCCATTCTTTAAGTATTCAATATACTTATTCCTCCAATCCCAGGTTAAGCTTGTAGAATTTATCTCAGCATAACCTTCTTCGATCAAGGATCTCGAGAGTTGAATGACAGTCCCCGAGCTTATGTCGCCTTCCTCGACCAATGATCCCAAATTTGCAAGTGCATCGGCCTCACTGTTTTGCTCTCGTGGAACATTCTGTAAAGTCCATTCTTTGAAATGGTGCAAAGTGACCTGCAGTTTGTCCAAATATCTTTGCATTCTATCTTCTCGAACATCGAAGGTTTTGTTTACTTTATTAACCACCAGCAAAGAGTCACACTTGGCTTCAATGACTTCTGCTCCCAAGCTTTTAGCTAGCTCGAGACCTGCAATCATGGCCTCATACTCGGTCTCGTTGTTAGTCAACCTAGTAGTTTTGATAGATTGCCTAATAGTGTTACTCGTGGGCGGCTTTAAAACGATGCCTATCCCGGACCCCTTCACGTTCGAAGCCCCGTTCGTAAAAAGGGTCCATACCCCCGATGACGTACTCGATTTCAATAAGAGTTCTTTTTCAACTTCGGGTACGAGGGTCGGCGTGAAATCGGCCACGAAGTCCGCTAAAATTTAAGACTTGATGGTCGTACGAGGTTGATATTCGATATCGTACCCACTGAGTTCGACTGCCCATTTGGTCAATCGGCCTGAAAGTTCGGGCTTGTGCAAAATATTACGGAGTGGGTAAGTGGTCAATATGCATATGGGGTGACATTGAAAGTACGGTCTTAATTTTTAAGAAGCGCTTATCAGTGCAAGTGCCAATTTTTCTAAGTGTGGATATCTAGTTTCTGCTTCTCCTAAGGTTCGACTTACATAATAGACGGAAAATTGCGTACCTTGCTCTTCTCGAACTAGGACACCACTTACCGCGATTTTCGATACTGCCAAGTACAAGCATAATTTTTCGTCTATTTTTGGAGTATGAAGCAGTGGTGGGCTCGATAGATATTGTTTTAATTCCTCTAACGCATGTTGGCATTCCGGGGTCCAAGCAAAATCGTTCTTCTTTTTGAGTAGAGAGAAAATTTTGTGACTTCGATCTGACGATTTTGAAATGAATTGGCCTAAGGTTGCAATCCTTCTCGTTAGCCTCTGCACGGCTTTTACGCTGTCCACGATGGCGATGTCTTCGATGGCCTTGATTTTATCGGGGTTAATCTCTATCCCCCGATTTGACACCATGAAATCGAGGAACTTGCCCGAACCGACCCCGAAAGCATATTTCTCGGGGTTGAGCTTCATGTTGTATTTCATTAATATCTCGAATGTTTCCTGCAAATGGGTCAAATGGTCCTCTGCGCGCAGGGACTTAACTAGCATGTCATCAATATAAACTTTCATTGATTTACCTATTTGTTCCTCGAACATTTTATTTACTAGGCGTTGGTAAGTAGCTCCTGCATTTTTTAGCCCGAAAGGCATCACATTATAACAATTTGTTCCATACTTGGTGACAAATGAAGTCTTTTCATGGTCTTCCGGGTTCATTTGGATTTGATTATACCCGGAATAGGCATCGAGAAAAGTAAGGATCTCGTGAACGGCAGTGGCATCGATCATGCGATCGATGTTAGGCAATGGAAAAGAATCTTTGGGGCATGTCCTGTTTAAATCCTTGTAATCTACAGACATTCTAAGTTTGTTCCCTTTTTTAGGGACTACAACTACATTGGCTAACCATTCGGGATATTTCACCTCCCGAATGGAACCTATTTTGAGAAGTTTAGTTACCTCGTCCTTTATTAATGCGTGCTTTACCTCGGATTGGGCCTTCTCTTTTGCTTTATTGGTTGGAACCTAGGGTCCAGGCTTAGCCGATGCGTCGTTATATCCGGTGGGATCCATGTTATATCTAAATGGGACCAAGCAAAACAATCCATGTTATCGATAGGAAATTGAATAAGCATGTTCCTGAGTATGGGGGTTAATCCCATTCCCAGGTATACCTTTCGTTCGGGAAAATGCTCGATTAGTATGATTTGCTCCAACTCTTCAATCGTTGATTTGGTAGCATCGGAATCACCGGGAAGCACGAAGGATCGAGGGATCCTTTGATCCTCATTTTCATCGATCTTCTGATTTTCTGGTTGGGTTAAAGTTGATGTTTGTGATTGCTATTTGGCATCTTGTTCCCCTTTTGAGCCTGATTCCTTTATTGGCGAAGGCGAGGATATCAGATTCGCTTCCTCTATGGCAAACATTTCTCTTGCGGCCGGTTGTTCTCTGTACACTATTTTGACTCCCCTCGATGTTGGGAATTTAAGAACCCGGTGTAGGATCGAAGGTACAACTCTCATGTTATGGATCCATGGCCTTCCAAAAAGGACATTGTACCTCATGTCACCTTCGATTACGTGGAACTTCGTTTCCTGGATGGCCCCAGCCACGTTTATCGGCAGAATTATCTCGGCTTTGGTGGTTTCACATGCCATATTGAATCCGTTTAGAACCAGGGTTGCGGGTACGATCTGGTCCTGTAGACCGAGCTATTGTACGACCTTCAATCTAATGATGTTGGCCAAGCTACCTGGATCAATGAACACACGCTTAAGTTTAGTTTTATTCATAAGTACGGATATTACCAGTGCATCGTTATGAGGTTGTACTACTCCTTCTGCATCTTCATCATTGAAGGACAAAGTTTCTATGGGTGCATAATCCTGAGTTCGAGATCGCTTTTCTCTCACAATCGATGTCTTAGTGCGTTTAAGCACCGGTCCTTGAGGGGTATCGACGCCGCCGATGATACGTGATGTGGTTCTTCTTGTTCGTTTTGCTTGCCGAAATCCCTGTTTTGAAATGGTTCTTCGCCATGTCGCTTAAAAATTCTCGAATGTGCCCTTTGTTGAATAACCGGGCTACCTCCTCTCTTAGTTGCCTGCAATCTTTCGTTCTGTGGCCATGGGTGCCATGATATTCGCACATTTGATTGGGATTTCTTTGGGCAGGATCGATCTGCATGGGTCGAGTCCATTTAGTGTCTTTGATGCGTCCGATAGCTGACACGATGGCGGATGCATCAATGCTGAAGTTATACTCCGATAACTGAGGTGCTTCCTTAGATACGGTAGGCATGTCAAACCCACTTATGTTCTTCAGCCCCCGAGACCCTTGACCTCGATCACTTATTTTGTTGCTTTGTCCGGGGTTACGTCTCGATTCATTAATTTTGTGGTTTCCGTTATACGGTCGGTATCGATCCCTGATCGAACCTTGTTCTCGATTGATATCCCTTCTAGCAGCGGGTTCGAACCCCAACTGATCATCTTCGACCCTAATTTTTGATTGGTACCGATTTTACACGTCGGCCCAAGTGATAGCTGGGTACTCGATCATGTTGTGCTTCAACCGTTGTGAAGCCGTCGAACTTTGTTCGTTCAAACCTTGAGTAAGCCTGAACAACCCAATCGTCTGTGACCAGGGGTAGATCCATTCGTTCCATTTGAAAACGAGACACGAATTCCCTTAGCATCTCGCTATCCTTTTGTCTTACCTTAAACAGGTCTGACTTCCTGGTCTCGACTTTTATGGCCTCGGCGTGTGCTTTTACGAAGGAATCAGCAAGCATAGCAAAAGAATCGATAGAATTAGACGGCAAATTATGGTACCATATCATTGCTCCCTTTGACAGGGTTTCATTGAATTTCTTCACTAATACGGATTCGATCTCATCATCCTCTAGATCGTTCCCTTTGATGGCACATGTGTATGAGGTGACATGTTTGTTGGGGTCGGTAGTTCCGTTATATTTAGGAATATCGGGCATGC